>NW_027103760.1:130626-428376 GCF_902728285.1 Clytia hemisphaerica | reverse complement strand
ATCTATTTGACCAAAGGAACTTGATTTGACGTTTGCCAAAAAATTTAGCGAAAATCTATTTGACGTTTGACAAAAAAATTGAGCGAAATCTATTTGACGTTTGACAGAAAAATTGAATGAAATCTACCTGACGTTTTGACAAAAAATTTAGCGAAATCTATTTGGCGATTGACAAAACGAGGAAATTTACTCGACATTTAAAAAAATTATGATAAACAGTCGAAGCTCTTATGACAAAACCACTTGAAAAGAGATATAGTTGTTCCCTGGGCCATTAGGACAAAATTTAAAGAGAGCGAATCTCGAAATTTTGGAGCTCGCTCTCTTGTTAAATAAATTTTTAGGATACATTTACATATTATACACCGTTGGAAAGGAAATTGTATTATGAGCTAACTTCTTGCTTACACACCGTCACTTTCTTTTCACGACTTCGTGTATCCAAACAAAAAGTTCACAGTATGCAATAGCGATTTTATGTATCTATGTTTTCTGCGACTGAGATGATAGGCTTCAGACGACGGTAAATCAGCACTTTTACCCTCCTCCGTTTTGCCCGGGTTGCTCCAAATCGCTTCAGTCACTCCGCCGTCCAAAGTGCAAATGCATAAATTACTCATACGCCTATGTTCGACAATGAAAGTTTTAAAAACTGACGTCATATCAAAATGAAAAATGCATAGTGAGGGTGGGCTTCCTTAAAAATTTCGTTCAAGTCAGGTAAGGAGCGACACCGCCAAATTTTCAGACTTCTATTTGAAGTGTCCTTATGATTTTTTTGTCACAAGAGCTCTGTAAAGATCGAGGGGGAAATTTCTTTGACGAAAAATATTTTAAAAACTCAAGTTAAAAAGGTTAAACCTTGTTTACATACCTTTTTTGGGGGGTTAGTGTGATGTCTCCTCCCCTCCTTTTGTTAAATCTTGAAAATCTCAGTAAAGCTATGCATGAGATACATTTATATATGATTATGATCCACTGACTTGTTCACTTTGAATTTATATTTTAGAATTTGGTTTTCTTTTCAGGATTTGGTAATGAGATTGATCGTATTGGAACCTGAAAAACGATTGACTGCAAAACAAGCACTTGAGCATCCCTGGGTACAAGTAAGTAACCCCTGTCTCACAACTCTGGTGGTAATTTTTCCCACATGAAAATTTTTATTAAAATACCAAAAATAGGGATAGAAATTCTATTGTTCCCAGCTCAAAATGTTCTCATCCTGATCTTATTTCTAGGGCAAAACTAAAGTATTTTAGGTTTCCGACCAAATTCTATTAAATTTGACCTTTTACTGGCTTAATATTCGTTTATATATTTATGCATTTTTGAGCCTCGTTGTTATCATAAATTGTTTCTTATGAAAAAGGTTACACCCAAGATTCTTTTGCCAGGTGGGTAGCAAGTTCAACTTTTCAAGTTGAGGAAATGATACAAATACACTCTCTAAATATTCATGTTTCTACTTTGGAGCTATTAGACTTGGATGATCTCTTGAACGTACAAGAAATGTATACACTTTTTTATATAAGAACAATTTTATAAAAACAATGACGCTCAAAATTGCCAAAAAATGAGAAAACAATTTAAGAACAATGTTGAGCCTGAATTTACTCAATTTCAAGTAATTTAGGGGTTAAAGTAGTAAAACTTGGGTATAACACCTGAAATACCTAAATCACATCCTATAAATAAGAACAGGATAAAAACAATTTGAGGCTCAAAGTGCCAGAAAAATAAGAACAGCCGAGCCTCAGAAAAATTTACTGGTTCTTATAAACAAAAAGTATATTTATGTTCTGTTACAACTTCTCTCAATTTTCTTTGCTTTTTCACACGTCCAGGGAAAAGGTGCTAACATACTACACATGGAGAATGCGCAAGTGAAACTTCGAGAGTTCAACGCAAGACGGAAACTGAAGGGTGGGGCACACGCCGTCATTGCTGTCAATGAGCTGATCAAAAAATTTAAAGTTAACAAATAAAAAAGTATGAAGTTGGGTTCTATTCATTAAAAACCAAAAGGATAGAAAAAATTTAAAACATTGACGAAATTTATGTGCGACGAGATCTTGTCGGTGAATTCTTTTTGTATTTTTGAGAATTCTGGGAAATCTTAAATGGTATTATGTTGTGATATATGAGAGGGTCGTCGACGAGAGAAATTTTCGTTTCAAAGCAATCATGGCAAGTATAAATACATGTTCCTCGATAGACAGAAAAACTATTTTGGATGGTGAAAACCTGAATCTATACAATTTCATTTTGTTGCCTTCGTCGTTTGAGGCTTTGGGGAGGAAAAAGCTGTCTCCGTCAATATGAAAACAGTAATTTCTACAACGTTGTTATTCCTTTATATGACTATTGGCATTCAGCCATACAACGTTCCTTGGTTGTCTATATTTTTTGCATTCTGCTTATTTATTTGTATTGGGTATTTTTAGATGCTAGAATTTCGAACACGTAATCAATAATGGAATAACAGAGATAGAGATACGTAGTATTGGGCCGTACACATAGTACGTACGTACTAAGGGGAGGAGGGCGAGTCTTCTCAAAAGCGATAATGAAATATGAAATAAAGGTTCGGACCAAACGATTTGAGTTCGAAATTTTCTTCAACCCAGGGGGAAGGGGGGGGGGGGTGGATGAAAAGTACGTACTTGCCAGGGGGCTATAGCCATTTGCGTACGCTTGCGTACAGGGGGAGAGTTAAGTTTTTATTTGTGCTACATTTTTCTTTAGAGGGTTTTAATAATTTTTACTCAGTGCGTTTCTAATTTTTGTTAAGTTTTTATTTTTAATTGCATTTTTTTGTGTTAAGTTTTTTAGCGGTATTTTCTTCGAAGTTTTTTGACGAAATCAGTGGAGATTTCTTTTGACAAAAAATTTATAGATTTTGTTCTGCTTTTTCTGGACACACTGAATTTCAGTTTTTTCTGGGTCAAAAATACTTACATACAGCACTAATAACAATGAATAAATTTAACATTTTGTAAACGCATTTTTCTTTTTAAGAATATAATTTTTATCAAAGTAAATTTTTATGTAATTTCAATTTAATTTTAATCTTTTTTTTATTATTGTGAATGATTTTAATAATATATAACAAAATTATAAAATTTAGTGATTGATTGGAAATAATATAATGTAAATTATAAACTGAATAATTTAAAAATAATTTAAAAACACTTTCAGTCTCATTTGATCTTGTTTATACTGTTGTGTACCCCAACCTTCAATCTTGATAGTACGAATAGATATCCTGGGAGTGGTGAGGGGTACCACCTTCGCCTATCGATCGGGAAGCTCCGCTCGGACCATCTTGTCAAGAATTCGTAAAAATAAGTCGCTTTAAATGGGATTAAAATACGGTGTTGTTACGTCCACCGCAGGTTATTTTTAAACTACCGTAAACCAAACCACGTCACGCCTATATGCGGGGTTATATTCACGTTTTCACCTACAGCAGCAGGTTTGAAAATTCCTGACTTTTTGATTATTTATTATTGCCGAATCTGTCGTGAACTTGACGTTAACAACTTATATAGACGAGGTCAGGTTCACAGCAGTCCAAAAATAATCTGCCGTGGAAGTAAGTCACTCCGATTAAAATACCAAAACAAACTTCTTTAATTCCCAAATTTTTCAAGAAAGGCATCCTACGCAAAAAAATTAGTATTTGAAATTGGATTCTGGGATTGTTTTGGTCTGCGGATCTCTGCCACGACTAGCCTGGAAGTTTTTAATCTCGTTGAAATATGCGGCTTCTAAACACGTATTTTCAGGACCAGTATATAAATTATAGATTAAATGAATAATTATCCAATAAAATTGTCACTTTGACTTTTATTTATTCAAATTTACTAAATTAAGGTAAGAAAATTCACTTTGAAGGGCTAATTTTTAGTCTTTTGTCATTATTACGACGGTCTGTAAAATACACGTCGCGACCAAAACAAAACATTCCAAGCAGATGTTCCTGTTCGCAAACTTTTTTCGAACACAACAAATTTTTTTTGAAGGAGCGAAAGGTCGAAAACTTTGATTTATATTCCCAAAGTTTTACAGTATAATTCAAAGGGTTTCACTTATCTTTTTTTAGACGACAAATTTCAAAAATGGATATCTAAGGAAGGCATGAATTCTCAGCTTACAAAATGGGTGACAAGAACAAGGATTTTAACTATGGATACCAGCCATTGGATGGTAAGAGCAACACAAATTTTATCATAGTTTGACTCTATTTTAGTGTTAGGTCAACACTAATTAATATTGCTTGGCCTGGGTGACGTTGACAAATAGTTGTTTAGGAGAATGCGACGGCCTATTAAATAACTAATTAATCTACAACAGTTATATACCTAGTAAATATATTCTAATAATTTATCACGTTTTTATTGGCTGAGGAGAGAAAGTAATGTATATGGACAACCCTGGACACCGCCGTACATTGCGCGGTGGAGTTCGGTGGTATTTTAGGTTAGATCGAAAACACCGTACAACACCACCATACAGAATCCCACCTTACACGGAATTGCCACCTTACGATTGTCCGGTGGATGTATGCATGGATGTACGCACTTCCCACCGTACAATGCACGGCGGTATTTTTCGTGTACAGTGGGACATGAGCGGTGGTAAAAATAGGTCAGTCAGGACCTCTTTGGACTTTTTTAACATTAGTTCGGATAGAATAAAAACATACCTGATCAACACAACCAAACCTTTTGTCTTGCGTTTACTCTTTCCTTCACAACTACTTTCGTTTTTGCTTATGTAGGTTTTAAAATCCACAAGTAATGAACCTCTTATAGCTTTATCTGAATAAATCTGGTTGAAAACCTTCTATCAGGTTTCATTCCGTACGTTTTTTATCCACGTGGTGAACCGGTTTCCCCGATTTCCCGATAATTAAAAATTGGAACTTTCCCGTGGGCGCGATTGGGCGTACCGCCATCGCGAAATATTTTTCGTGAAAATTTACCGTATTCTAACGCTAATATAATCGAGATAGGAAACAAATATTAAATTTGATCTTTTTTTGCTCGTATTTCTAAATTTCAAGATAAAAAGAACTATTTACAAATTATTTTCTTTAACGGGCGTTGAATCGACATTGACATATTTAATGATGTCATAATCAATGCCGTGCATATTTTGTCAGCGCCGTGCATATTTTGTCAACATCCTTTTCATTGGATAAATACTACTAAAATATACAAGATAAGTAAACATAAATTTATCGCCCGCGAGCACGGCTTAGCCAAGCGCACATCTCTTATTCATTATCTAAGAATTGAAGCGGGCAAAGATTACCGCGCGGCTGATAGCGGACGAAGGTTTTTTTGAAGATATTTTCAGTTATAATCCAAGGTAGAACAAACTAAACATGGAAAGGGGGTATTTTTTAGTGCTTTATACGATGATCGCTATTTTATTTAAATTCTATGTTTAGATTTTTCTACCCAGCCCCGTTGCTATGTACGCGCGCCCTGTTGCTAAAACCTTTGCTTGAAATCGAAAGCGAAACCAAGATTATTTAGCGCACACTGCCGTTTGCGTAATATTGATAAAGTGAAATGAGGTCCTGACTGTAGGTAAGGCTCCACCCACCGAAAACCCACCGGACGCCCGCTCAATGTACGGCGGTGTCCAGGGTCATGTATATGGAGTAACTTGTTATTCAATAGGCTGTCCAAAACAACTATAGTCAAATACAATTGTATATGATCAACCTTAGGTAAAGCCAGACAGTGTGTCAATCGAACAAATCGAACATTGAATCAATAGTTGTTTTAGAGAACGCGACGGCCCATACCATTGAATAACTAATTTATACTCCACAGTCAAGAACAAGAGGACCCTGCCGACGCACCGGACTTAGCGAACACCGGACACGTGAAAGTCCGGTGTAAAATGAGAATTTTTTTTACCACCGGAATTGATGCGTATAGTAAAATAATGTTTGGTAACAGACGGGTGTTCACCAATTTTGGCAAGCTCTTTGCAATCTTTCAAAGAATGATTCAAAACTAAAATAGAAATACAAAAGAAAAATAACTAACTTGAACAAAAAAAACAAAAGTGTGAAATTGACACGCCTACTTGTGGAAAATCTAAGTTCTAGCGATAATGTATAGTATATACAAAAGAAAACTCATGTTGAAAGAAAATTGAATGCCTGAGTTTAAGTATAAGTGAAAATCTAAGTTGAAAATGTAAGTTGAAAATGTAAGTTGAAAATGTAAGTTGAAGTATAAATTGAAAGTATAAGTTGAAAGAAAAATGTAAAAATATATAAGTTCTATTTACCAGCATGCCAGGAAATTGATATTGTGATGGTCCTGAACACAAAAGAGCTTGAGCTTGAAGTTGAACAAAGTTTGATTGATTAGAAGTGCTATCAACCTAGCTTAAGAGCTAACTAACTTGAATGATGTAGCCATCTTGAATTGATTTGAAAATTGAGTTTGAGAGATGTTAACTCCTCAAAAGCTAGTTGACAACTGATGACAAAAAACAAAGTGCTGGTTTTGTATCAAAAAGCAAAGTGGACAAAAATTATAAAAAAACTAAGTTGATATGTAATAAATTATGAATAAATAAATTATTTTTTGTGTATAAATTATATAAATTATTTTAAAATTGAATTGTGTGTAAAATGCAGAACAAACCAAAGGACAAAGACCAGAACAAAGTGGACATGCAAGAAAACTTACAAAATGTGTCTAGACCCTTAGGAAAGCTCTGTCCACATGTGGCAAAAAACAGAAAGACACTGAAAAACACAGAAAACTCAAATATGTATATTTTTTGTAAATTTTGAATAAGAATAAGGTAAAAGCATTTCAACCAGACCAAAACATAATAAATGAAATTTTGCATTTCATGAATTTCTTTAGTTTACACTGCCCGGCCGGCATATGCAAAATTTCAATTGCTCAAGTTATCAATATCACTTATAATCAATTCATGAAATAAAGGCAATTCATCCACAGGGTGTATCATAACCAAGCCACGTACTGCACGAAAGGTGGTACGATTGACATTTTCGGTGTGGTTACGATATTCGACTTGGCACCTTCGAATACGATCATCCTTGCTTGTTTCGACGCTTTTGATCTTTCCATATTGATATGTGTTGCATAACTGGCTTTCCTGCTTTAGGAAAAGTACAATATCACCAACTTTCAAATTAAATGTGTTATCAAACCATTTTGGCTGATGCATAAGCTTTGGCAGATGAACGGTTAGCCATACTTCAAACCAGGCATTGAATAGCTCCTCATTTTGTTTGAGAAACTTGTCGGGTTTTGAGGTGATATTGACAGGAAATGATGGACTCCTGTTATTGTTACGACCTAACAGAAGTCGGTTTGGAGTTAAGATGTCGGAGACTTCAAACTCTGAATGTCCATAGAGGGCCAGTGGTGCGTCGTTGATGGTGTTTGACAGCTGGCTGGCGACGGTTTCCCATTGAAGCACGGAGAAACGATACTTGTCAAAGTTGATGTTGAGTGATTTCTTGATTTCCTGGATTTTCCGCTCCACCTTGCCATGCATGTGATGACCGGATACAGGACAGGTTTGAAAATCGACAAGAACATCTTGAAACAGGCGGTTTTGGATATCCCGAAAGGAAAGTTTAAGCGTTCCGCATCCCTTGACTAGTTGACTTCCTTCGTCAGGTAGTAGGTACTTGGGATATCCAACTTCGCTGGCAAATCGTGTAAATGATAAGATGAATGCTGGCGTACTATAATCATCCATGATCTTGATCTTTGTAGCGGATGTTGTTGTGCAGCAAAAGATTACCATCCATATTTTGATTGTGGTACGTTTGTGGAAGTTTGAGTATGAAGTAAATGGTCCACACAAATCCACTTGTGTTGAATAGAATGGAGGGGCGATGTTCAAATTGTGGTCTGATATCGGTCCCATTTCCACATTGATTGTTTTCTTTGCGATGTATCTGCATCTTTCACAGCGTCTTCGGACGAGCTTGACAAGATCACGACCATCAATGATATAGGATATTTGAAGGACATAACGGAGAACAGTTTCAACTCCAGCATGTTTGGCAACTGGATGGTTCCAATGGACATGATCGACAATGCTGTAGGCAATCGGTGAGTGTCTGTCGACCAGTGGGACGAAGAATGATGATGCGGTGAGGTCAAGCATTATGTTGGTGAGCTTTCCAGTTGCTGTCACATTGTTTGTAGGTAGAATTCTGCCAGTGTAATGTAAGATTCCATCCTTCATTGTTGAGATTCGTTCATACTTCTTTTTCAATGAGAACGATTGTACTTCCTCTGTTGCTTTAGTGAAGAAGTATTGAAAAGTTGATTTTTCACATGGTTGAAGAGCGATACGTGACAATCTTTTCTTGCGACATGCAAAGTTTGATACAAATTGAAATATCGCGCTCATGATTGCCAATGATTTTGTCCAACCATACTTCATTGGGTTCACAAGGTACTCTGAGAAGTCGAACCGTTGATTTATGGATGAAAAGTGGATGGATGGAGGTATAGTGATTGGATCAACAATTGGGAGAATCTGTTCTTTCTTTGCAGCTTTGAGTTCTTCATTTGTGAGTTTGACTTGATCGACAGATTTCACGGGGAAGGTATCCTCAGGATCATGCATCCAATCAAACCCGTTGAACCAAGTTGAATTTGATGATACATCAGAAATGGTTGTACCTCTCCTAGTTCCAATGTCTGCGATCATATTTTCGGTCGAGACAAACTTCCATGATGCTAGTTCAGTGAATCGGTGGACTTCAGTAACACGACTGCGGACCCATGGCTTTAGTTGCTTCTCAACACCATTGATCCAGAACAAGGCAATTTGGCTGTCTGTCAGTTTCAAGCTTGATTTGAGGTTTGATCCAAAGGCTCTTCTAACGACTTCTCCAGTGTGTGCGTTGAGAGTTGCTGCAAAGAGTTCACCTCTTGGTTGAGTAGTTCCATCTGGGATGAGTCTTGAGCGTGCGAAAACAAGTTGGCATGAAAACTTCCCACACTTTCTCTTGAAACGTGCGTAGATTGCAACACATGCGATGTTTTTAGAAGCGTCTGCTGTATCGATTGAGTTGATCTCTAAATTGATGGCATCCTCTGGTACGATTGCACGTCTGTATTTTATTTGGGAGATTTCTTCCATCATTTTGAAATGTGAGTCCCATATTTGTCGAAGATTGTCTGGGATACGATCGTCCCATCCAATGCCAAGATCAACAAGGTGATGTAGATCAAGCTTCATTGCGGCTGTCAGTGGTGTGATTTTCCCAGATATGTCATAGAGTTCAGCTACTTTTGAGACACATTGTCTGCGAGTGAGGTTAAGTGGTACATCATTGATTTTGACAGGTTTCTTGCCTCTGACTTTCTTGGCAAAGTTTAGCTCGCTGACATCTAATGACACAACATCTTCTTCCGGATACCACTTCATTCCAGCGACACCAATGCTTTCACCATCTGATGTCAGGTCTGGCTTTGGTTTTTGGTGGGAGAATGTTATTCCTTTGAGTGAGAAACCTCCACGATTGACCACGATCTCAAGTTCATCAGCACGTTGAGTGGCAAGCTCCATTGACTTCTCACCGGATAGACAGTCGTCAACATAGATATCCTTCATGACGATTTTAGCAACTTCTGGGTAGTCTTCAGAGGACAGTCGTCCGGTTTCCCTCAGGGCTCGCTCTGATTGATTACCTGATGACTTCACACCATAGATCAATGTCTTTATGACTTTCTCTTTTGGGATTTTGGTTTTGTCAAGTTGTTCCTCCCAGATATATCGTTGTAGGCACCAATGATGTTCACGAAGACGAACTGAATTATACATCTTCCTAATGTCAGTGTGGAAGGCTGTATGATGTAGCGACCATCGTATAAGAATTTCAACTAGTCGGTTCATGTTGTTGGTTCCCTTCGCAAGGATGTCGTTCAGACTGTATCCTGAATCAGTGGGTTGCGATGCATCAAAAACGATTCTGCAGGGCGTGGATAGAGAGTTTGGCTTCCACACAGCTCTCCAGGGGATGAAGTTGACTACTTTGGTGTTGGATAGCATCTGTTGTTGTTGTGGTGTTAAGTTCTCCACGTAATCAACGTAGCCCATTGATTGTAACTTGGCTTCTGATGTGATGACATCCTTCTTGTCTGATGGTTCCTTGTCCAACTTCCTCAGTTGTTGGAAGTATACCTTCAGTGCCTTGTGTTTGTTGTTGACAAGTTTTGTCTCAGGGTTGTGGAGTAGTGGCAGGCTTGCGTGTGAGATACGATTCTTTAACTCAACTGAAACAGATTGATTGATTAAGTGTTGCTCCACTTCTTCTTTCAGGCTGATGGATTCGATTGATTCGCTTATCTTGCACTCTTTACAGTCTCTGCAGTGAACACATCGATATGTGATTTGACTTCCGGCATTCTCAGCTTCTTCAAAGACTTTGCTGTTTCTGGTGACGAGTGCTGTTGGGTGTTGGTCGTCAAACTCCAGCATGAGGTTTTGTTGGTGATCCTTTTCAACTTTGACGTGAATTAGGTCAACTTCTGGAAGAGTAGTCAGTTGATGGCTTGATAGTTTACGATGAGTTGCAAGGAATGTATTCATTTGGTTGACTGCAATGTGATGCTGGTTGATGATGTTGAAGGCACGATGAGGGCCTCCTACAACGCCACGGCTGCCATCGCTGTTATTGAACAAGGATTGGAATATTGTCAAGCCGGTTGTCAGTTGGAACACTTCCTTTGGATGATATCGATGATACTTGATACCTAGCATGATATCTACTTCCCCACCAACGGATGATGGGAGTGATGGTAGGTCATCTGGGTTGCCTCCAGTCTTCTGAAATGCTGAGATGATATCCTCCTCCACTTGTTTGAGCTCATACGTGGGGAAGGTTGACGTGATCTTTGGAAGACAAAGTCCTTTTAATTGTGCATCATAACCGTTGTGTAGTGGGATGTTGACTTTGTAGGATCCAGAACTGTAGGTTTGAACGTTACCAACACCTCCAATTGGGATGTCACCACTATACTCTACCTTGGCTCTCTCACCAAGACGTTTGACAGCATTCTCCGAAATGACCATGTCACTACAGCCAGAATCGAAGAATATGGTAAATAGCTGGCCATCAACAATAACTGTTTGTAGGATGTAGATTGCATCATTGTCGTCGTCATTGTCAGTACTGTCAACATCTGATGGTTGTGTAGTCTTACGTCTTGAGTTGTAGGACTGAGTGTCGATATGAAATACCAGTTTGATGTCTTTGGAGAATTGTTGAAGTCTCGTTTGTCGTAGGATGCATCTTTCTTTGAAGTTCTGAAGGACTTGGTGGCATTCAGGCGTTGAGGCATGGTCTTGGCAGACGAGAACATGCTTCTTGACGTCGAAGTTGTCGTGAGATGGGTGTGGACAGGTGAACTCGCGTTGACACCGTCCCTCCTGGTGTTTTCCTTTTGATTGTTGAGCGCCTGGAAACAGACACTGTGTGCAGTAACCCTTTTGGCGTAGGGTGTTGAATCGTTGGGATGGCTTCATTTGGACGAATTCTGGACATGAGAAATATTGTAATAACTTTGAGTTATTGGGTCCATTTGTCTGGATGTGTCCTGTTGCACCACAGATGAAACACTTTGTTTGGATGATCGGATTTTTGTAGTCTGTATGGTGTGAACTTCTACCACCTCCTGATGGTCCTTGTTTGCCATTCCCTGGTGTTTGTTTACCAGTATCGCTTGTTGGTTGAGAACAGTGTGTAACAGTTTGAGTTGTTGGATTGAGAGCTCTGTTTCGAGGAATTTGATAAACTCCTCCCATACATCTGGCTGATTGAGTGTTTTTCCTTCAAGAAAGGAAAACCATTTGGTTTGACGTGCATCATCCATCAACTGATAGATGTCTTCAAGTGTTTTCCCATAAAAGAGAAAATTTTCAATTTGATGTTTTCGAGACAAGTTCATTGCATCACGCATAAAGTTAAGCATGCTACTGATTGTTTCAATTTGCTTCTCAGGATCACGATTACGCCATAGGCGGGTTGCCTTGTTTAATGTAGAAAGTTTCTTTGATAGAAGAAGTTTCGGATCACCATATGACGACTTTAGTCTACGCCATATTTCATCAATGTCATCAACTCCTTTAACAAGGGTAAGGGCTGGGCCTTCAAGATAGTTGTTCTTAATCAAATCAGGAAGGTGAGCAGTTGGTGTTGATTTAGCATGCAACTTGTCGAAATCAGTTTTAAATGAATAAAAGTCTGAAGATGAGTCATACCCTTTAAACTTGCTTAGTTTAATGTTCAGTTTGGATGATTGAAATTTTTGTTCTTTGGCAATCTCCTGATGTTTGAGTGTTGCTTCAAGGTTTGTAACATACATGGATTTCGAAACAACTAGTGCATCATATGAAGTAGTGACAGTTTTGATCTCATCATTTGGAAAGTTATGTTGACTTAGAAGGATTTTCTCCATCTGTTTCGAAAGATTGTTCATACTCTGTTGATTAGCAGAAATGTTGCGTTCAGCTAGAATAAGTTCGTCATAATTAAATTCAGCTGGTTTCTTGTCGAAGACTGCCTTGAGCGTTTTGATGGTTCCCTTAACCTCCTTCATTAGGAAGTCAGAGACAAGTTTGTTTTGATGAGCATCTTGTATTGGTTTATCGATAGGGCGTACTGATTGGCGACGACTATGGATGCGCTGGATAATTTCTCTTGTGTTAGTAATTGCATCATTAAAAACTTTAAGGAATGTTTTTTCATATACATCCTCATCTGTGATCACCTTTGAAAGTTCACTGTGGATTATCTTCAATCGATTACGCATTTTCATTAGATTCTGAAGCACATCTTCAAGTTCATTAAATGACATAAATTCAATATCGTAATCCATACCGAAGTCAGCAATGTCACTGCAAAGGACGTTATGTTCAACGGAAAGTTGCTTGATATCGTGATCCATTGTTGATTCAGTTTGTTCTTGGAGTGAGTGATAAAGTTTGAATGAGTTTTGAAAGGTTGGCGTCAGTTGAGGATGTGTCACTCTGATCACTCTCATAAAGGCTTTCGTACAAATTGAAAGTAGTTTGAAGTGATGACTTCTCAAGGTTGGTTTCACTATCACTTGATGTAGGGCTTGTTGATACAGTTGGTTGATTGGGTGGTAATCGTTGACCACTATTAGCAAATGATTTGTAATTGATTGGTTTGGTCGCAGCTTCACGTTTGCTACGGCGCATGAAGATGGTTGGCTGTTTTGAATGTAACAGACGGGTGTTCACCAATTTTGGCAAGCTCTTTGCAATCTTTCAAAGAATGATTCAAAACTAAAATAGAAATACAAAAGAAAAATAACTAACTTGAACAAAAACAAAAGTGTGAAATTGACACGCCTACTTGTGGAAAATCTAAGTTCTAGCGATAATGTATAGTATATACAAAAGAAAACTCATGTTGAAAGAAAATTGAATGCCTGAGTTTAAGTATAAGTGAAAATCTAAGTTGAAAATGTAAGTTGAAAATGTAAGTTGAAGTATAAATTGAAAGTATAAGTTGAAAGAAAAATGTAAAAATATATAAGTTCTATTTACCAGCATGCCAGGAAATTGATATTGTGATGGTCCTGAACACAAAAGAGCTTGAGCTTGAAGTTGAACAAAGTTTGATTGATTAGAAGTGCTATCAACCTAGCTTAAGAGCTAACTAACTTGAATGATGTAGCCATCTTGAATTGATTTGAAAATTGAGTTTGAGAGATGTTAACTCCTCAAAAGCTAGTTGACAACTGATGACAAAAAACAAAGTGCTGGTTTTGTATCAAAAAGCAAAGTGGACAAAAATTATAAAAAACTAAGTTGATATGTAATAAATTATGAATAAATAAATTATTTTTTGTGTATAAATTATATAAATTATTTTAAAATTGAATTGTGTGTAAAATGCAGAACAAACCAAAGGACAAAGACCAGAACAAAGTGGACATGCAAGAAAACTTACAAAATGTGTCTAGACCCTTAGGAAAGCTCTGTCCACATGTGGCAAAAACAGAAAGACACTGAAAAACACAGAAAACTTAAATATGTATATTTTTTGTAAATTTTGAATAAGAATAAGATAAAAGCATTTCAACCAGACCAAAACATAATAAATGAAATTTTGCATTTCATGAATTTCTTTAGTTTACAGGCCGCCCACTAATCTAAGTTCTTGTTTTTTGAGGTGGTCCGGCTTTTATTCGGGCATTATGTCATCACGTGAACCGTGTTCCCTCATTTGAGCTGCGCATGGGATTTGATGAATGAAAACTGCTTTAATTTGGAAAATGTTGGATTGACTGATGACATTTTTAGCTCTTTAATGTCATTCTTCTCAACTAAAAAAGCTTGAGCTAGGTGAAACCAAAGACTTGATTCTCAAACTCAACGTTTTCGATATGAACTTAGTTTGACGACACCGGAAAACTTATTGAAGGACAAAGACCAAAGGCATATTCAATGATGTATCTATTTAAAGATCCAAGTGTTAAAGGAATTGAAAGCCTGGAGGCTGGTTTAACAATTGTGTGTGATGAATTATTGAAGGTCTGGGGCGCTCCTTCCGGCTCCGCCCTCTGTCTGGCTGGATTATTTACATTCAGAAGAAATCGTGCACGACTAGATGTCCAAGTGAATTCTTGTATCACAACAGATCAACTTTAGATTAACCTATAACTGGCAGAATTAGTGAGGAAATATACTAGGATGATCTATTACATTGAAAATATGGTTTTTGTTGTGAAAACACATTTAAATTGACTTAAATCAATGTTGACGTGGAGTTTGGCGCAAAATTTTAGGGTTGGCGCACATCACGTGAAAGTGATAATTTGGAATTTCTGGACTATTTTGATATTTCAAAGCCCTTTTTAAAGTATATAAAGTAGAACTATAGTCCATTTTAGTCAAACAGCGAAAGAATTTTGTAAAACGGTTGATTTATTACAGAGAAATAGAGATATATATCTACTTCTGACTTTGCGGTCCGTTTTCTCAAAATAGGTTTCAGGGGGTTTTCGCACACCTTGGCAACGTTTTCTCAGGATTGACAAGTGCTATGAACTTGAAATTTTCAGGAGAAATTCAATTTATGGTCTAGAGTGTTATGAATGGATTACATTTTTGAAAAAATACTTTTTTGATTTCTAAATTCAAAAAATGCATTTTTTAGTTTCCAGACCCCCTGGAATGAAATTTCAAAAAAAAATTCCATTCATAACACTCCTTATCCAAATATTAACAAGCTGCAAAAAAAATTTTTGTGATAGGTTTTGTAGATTTTTCTGAAACGTTGACACAATATTTTCACAGTACATTACCCCCTGGCTGATTTTACCCCCGTCTTGGCTATTTTTAGACTTTTTTTTACATTTTTGAAATCATCTATTGTTAAGTTACCTCTGTAGAAAATTTCATTTAAAAATCTCCTCAAGTTCAAAAGTTATACAGGAAAATGTAAAAAATCAACTTTCTCAATTTTTCATGTGACTCCCACCTTAAATGGTAGATCAGGAGGAAAAGATCTTGATGAATGTTTGTACTATCCCCATGAAACTTTCCAAAAACCATGATTTTATTATCTGAGTGGGCTCATTTTCTGTTCAATCTTGAGCAAAAATTGTTGTTTTGAGCAACATTGTCAAGATTTTTATGATTTTAGAGTTAAAACTGACTTTGAGCTAGCCCTAATCTTTAAAAGAAAGGAAAAGGTTCCAACTTCTGATAAATTCTTGAACTATCTATAAGATGCTTTCACAAAATCAAGAATCAAGTAGCAATGGGTACTCATTTTGGGCAAAAATTTCAGCCAAAAATGTACTTTTAAGTCAATTTTACAAAATTAAGGGGGTCAGGGGAGTTTGAAGACGCCTTTGAGTGAAAGTTCTCAGCCTCTATAAGCTTTCGAAGAGTACCATATTTGATTTTCATAGAAACCTTTCTGGAATGTGATGAGGAATCATATGAATAGACCAGGGACTAAATTACCAGAAAATATTATTTTGAGCAGTAAGAAACTCCCTTGGGACAGGTCAGATGGCTCTAAAATACCCCTAAAATCAAATTTGTAGTGTTTTTGTGACGTCATAACTCCAGCTACCATTTTGAAAATTTTGATTTTTTTGGAAAATTGTATAGTTTACTGGCCATAGTTTCAGAATCACCCAAAATCAATTCCTCATTTTGATTTGAGAAATCATGGTTCTATATCAAAAAACTTTTTAAGTGAAATGCCCAAAAATGTCAAAAACTTGAAATTGGCATAAATCCGCCATTATGGATTTTCAGACCAAAATATTTTGGGATTTTACTCAGTTCATTGTACTTAACAACATATCCAAAAATGATAAAAATCTAAGTTTCAAACTATTGGAACTGCCCCAAACTGCCCCATTCTTAAAAAAACTGGCTCTTAAAGGTTTTTCAAAGCCCAAATAAAAGTGTTAAAAATTCCACTGATTTCTTTTGAAAACTATCAGTATCGACACAAAAATATGGGTAAGTCAACCTCGTTCCCTGCGTATTGTCAGCTTTTTGATGCTTACTGAGAGCGCTAGATAATATTCTCTGGCGTCAATCAGTAACGAAATAAAGCCTGGGATACACGGGGACGAGATTGTGAGTAAGTTTGTTAGGGAGCCATCTAGAGCCATCGTGTTAAAACAAAGTCACGAAAAATTTGAGATTCCTGGTCCAATATCAGCAATATTCTTCGTAAATGAAAAGGATACATACACTTTCGCTGCGTTTCGTTTGTAGCTGTAGGGACCAAGTTCCATTTCATTTGTAACATTTTTTTTTATTTTGTCATTTGTTTTTTTGAAAAGGATATCATCTCAACTAAACGAACTTTTCGAACAAACCCAATCATTTTTTCTACTCGTTGAATTTCGGTGCGGTGGCAAGAAGTGAGGTTATTTTATGCGGGAAAAAAAACGGGCGGTTTGTATGGCGCGCCAAAAGGCTTTTTAATACTAACTTTTTTTTATAATACCAACTTTTTTTTATAATATCAACTTTTTTTATAATATCAACTTTTTTTTTATAATACCAACTTTTTTTTTATAATACCAACTTTTTTTTATAATACCAACTTTTTTTATTATAATACCAACTTTTTTTTAATAGTACCAACTTTTTTTTTAGTTTTCATGACACCAATTTTTGTCTCGCTTACTATGCGTGTATAATCGATCAAGTGTAGAAAGAGTCTTAGCGCGATTACACCTAGCCTGGAGACCACTTAAGGTTTTTGATAGACTGGATGATGCCATTTCACAATCGCAAAGCGTAATGGGTAAGACTTATTATTGGTCCAAAGTTTTGAAAAAATTTAAAGATTTTTGCGTCTAGCCAACCGATTTGATTGGTCTGAAGAATCAATCCACCAGCCAGAGAGAGAACAAACAACACAAATGATAAAAATAAGCTGAACTACCAGCAGTCTTTGGACCTTTACCCAAGCAGCCAACAGTCAAGTCAAGGACAGGACATCCATGACCATGTGCCTCATGTAGATTTTCCAGTGAAGAACTGTAAAGGCCCGTCTACATGGTGAAAAAAGAAAATTGACTAAGCGAGACCAAAAAAATTGATATTATAAAAATGAAAGTTAGTGTTATAAAAAAAAGTTGATATTATAAAAAAAGTTGGTATTATAAAAAAAAGTTGCTATTTAAAAAAAAAATCTGATATTATAAAAATGAAAGTTTGTATTATAATAAAAAGTTGGTATTATAAAAAAAAGTTGATACTATAAAAATGAAAGTTGGTATTATAAAAGTGAAAGTTGGTATTATAAAAGAAATTTAGTATTATAAAAGAAAGTTGATATTATAAAAAAAAGTTAGTATTAAAAAGCCTTTTGGCGCGCCATAGTAAACAGACGGCGAGTTAACTTTTTGACCACAACCGTTTGAGAATGTTTGTCGTTTGTAGACTTTGCGCAGCTGTTCTCAGTTCTCAAACAGTCAGGTATTATTTTCAAAATATACCAACATCCCATTCCATGCTTCGAAAGAAGATGGCGGACAAAAAAGATGAAAGGATGAGAGATAAATCGAAAGTGCACTCTGGTAGATCTGGGAAGAAACTAAATGAGCAAGAAATATGTGTAGGAGAAGAGTTAAAGATTGCAGTAAGTGTTGCAGTTGATCGCTTTATTAATGATGAAGCCCAAACTGAGCTTGAGTTCCCATCCTCGTTGACAGCAAATGAAAGAGCATACGTTCATCGATATTGTAAAGATCTTGGACTCATAACCAAAAGTAGAGGCAAAGGAAATAAAAGATATCTAACCATTTACAAAGTAGCTGAAAAATCAGTTACAGTTAATGGAAGACTCACTTTATCAAGAAGCAGTTCGGGGATAATCAATTCTCTTTTGCAAGATCTTCCAGTTACAAGCAGAGATAAACATGAACTTTCTGGTCAAAAACTGCACAAGGGAATTGTCAATGAGCAAAATAAAATTTTGGCTCGTGAGAACAGATTAGTTTTGGGAAATGCACCTCATATTCCACCAGATGCTAAAGAAACTGACCTGAAAAAGAAAGCAAAAGATTTACCAATTTATCAATTCAAAGATGCCATTGTCGATGCAGTTGCCAAGAACCAAGTTGTCATGATCGCTGGTGATACTGGATCTGGTAAAACAACACAGGTAAATATAATTTGATAAGTTTACTGAGGGCAGAAATCAGGGGCTGTAATACACACCGTTTAGGAGTCTCCCTATCTTCACGGTACTCCATAGACCTTTTTTCAAAGAGGCCACCCTGTTGAATAATTATGTAGTCCAGCAGAAAAACAATGATAAAACCATACATAATTATTACAATATGCATGATACAGTAATTATGCATGGCTCTATCATTGTTTTTATGGCTGGACTACATAATTATTCAACAGGACGTCCTCTTTGAAAAAAGGTCTATTGCAGAGGCCGGTAAAAATGGTAGGTAAAAATGCGCACTTTAGTAATGTGAAAGGTTAGAGGAATGTAAACATTGTGAATTTTTTTCTCTCCTTTAAAGAGAATGATTTAGATATTTGAACATGATATCAATGATAATTTTATAAGTCTCTCCTGAAAATTTCACAAAAATTCATCAAGAGAAAAAGAAGTTATGATTAAAAGGAGTTCTTTACCTACCGTTTTTCTGCTATGTTTCCTTATGAGAACTAGATGTTTACCTACCGTTTTTTTACGGAGGAGAGTGAATTTTCCGTGGTCGCTAAAACCAAATCAATGGAAAATTGGATTGACGCGTGCGCAGTCGACACTCCTAAATGGTGTATTATCCTTGCAGCTGCATACATACTTAACCCTGCCAAACACCGGACTGCAGAAACAATTGATCACGGGATGCAGAATGTCCATTGTCAAATAAGAAAATTTTTACCAACAATCAATCCAAACACTGGGCAGGTTATAAGTCAGTCCAGTTGGCAATAAAACACAGTTTTGTCTGGCGCAATTTAATCCAGAGATGAAATCATCGAACAGTGCGATTACTGTATATACCCAGCGGTCTCAATCGAACGGAATCGACGATCGAACCAGTCTAACCAAATCGAACGCAATCGACAGATTGAAATTCAATTGTCGAATGCAATCGAATCTCAATCGAACGTCAAAATTCTGGGTAATATTCAATTGGTTCGATTGTTGTTCGACTGGTTCGATCGTCGATTCCGTTCGATTGAGATCGTCTGGCTTTATTCTTGCAGCTTCCCAACATCCAAGCTCTCAAACATCACAAGCCGAATGAAATTACTTTCGATTCCCCATAGAAATTGTGCGATGAACAATCCGGGGGTCAATGAATCGACGACCGAACGCAATCGAACATCAATCGAACGCAATCGAACATCAATCGAACGCAATCAAATATCAATCGAACCTGAAATTTGCGGTAATATTCGATTGAGATTCGATTGCGTTCGACAATCGAATTTCAATCAGTCAATTGCGTTCGATTTGGTTTGATCGTCGATTACGTTCGATTGAGATCGTCTGGATATACCAAACTAATCAAACTTTTTCGAACTTAATCTAACAACAAAAGTTCAATTAAATTCTTTAATCAAACTTTTTAAAAATCGCTTAAATTTTGAGTAGTTGATTAAGTTTGACTATAAGTATAAAGATATTAAAATGTTTAACAAATTTTTAAGGCTAATAGGCAGTCATCCAAAAATTGTTCTATTCACGTCACCCGCCCGCATCATTTTTTTCGCTGATTTTCCGATGCGTAGATGCAGAAAAAAATCCAGGAAAAGCAATTTGTTATTTTAAAGTATAGGCGAAACAGAGAGAAGGGTGTTTGAACGTGACAATAGACGATGTTGAGTTAATTGCAAAAGGATTTAAAAGAAATGACACAAGAGAAAATTACTGAATCATTTCTCAATATAGAACAAAAACCCAGTTTTTCAGTTTTCTAGATTCTATGTCTCTCTTTTCACTTTCTTGCTTCCGTTTTTGTTGTTCGGCAGATTTTAAGTCTTCTTTGTGCTTCTTGGTAGTCTCAGCGTATGTTTTCTTTGATGTTTCGTCATTATTTCTGCCGTGTGTTTTATTTCCTCCCTTATCATGCTTCTTGTCTTCTTCTCCATCTCTTGTAGTTTTCCTGCCAGAAAGGTTTTGAGGTCATTTTTGATGGAATCACGGGTTTTTGTGTTGGTGTTGACCTCGTTGTTCAGTTTTCTAGTTCTAGTTCTATTGAATTATCACATAGTACATTACGTACATTTTCGTGATTTTGAACATAAAGGATAAGATAAAATAAAAAGTTAAAAACATTAGCGCAAGATGTTCTAAGACGCTGGTAAATGGAAAGCACAAAAGTAGGTGTAGACTCAAATATCAAAGTGTAAGAGTGAGCTGGGACGAGACGATTACATGCCAAGCTAAGTAGAAAATTGTAGGAATTATAGGAAAAATATTTTTAATTTGGAAATTAAAAACTATTAAAATAAATATTTTCATATCAAAATGTAAGATAAAAATATTAAGTTGAAATATTATTAAAATTATCCATGTCGCATAGTTCGCAACCCCCCCCTTTATAAAGGGATGTTCAGAAAATCTCAGAAAGGGGGGGGTAAGAGAATTTTTTTCGCAATGCAGTGTGTTCTATTTTCTTTTGTAGGATTTTAAAATTTTGAGGGGGGTAGCATCAAATTTTAAAAGGGGGAAGAACCTAGGGTAGGCGGGGTAGCTCTAGGGTAGGGGGGGGGGTAGTGACCCCCTTCCGAACTATGTGTCGATGATTCCACGATGGTGACGAGGCCAGCAGTGCTAAGTAAAAAAGAAAACACGGCACAAAAATTGTTCCAACAGAAGAAAAAGCATGGGGACACAAGACACGAAGAGTAAAATCGAAGAGACAAAAAGGACTAGCTCAGGATAGAAAAAAGTAAAAATAAAAAAGAAATAAAAATTCCACAAGTTAAAATTCGTAGTTTGAAATGCTAAGGCTAAATTTATCAGGGTCTTCTTCATTGACGATATGGGTTGGTAAGGCATTCCACAACCTAATTGTTGAGGGGACATAGCTGTATTCATACGACTGGATTCGTGCATTTATTGGTATCATTTTTTATCATGTTTTCGTATGACGTCGTCTTTCTTTTTAAGTTCATTTTGCATCATGTGTTGAGTGTTTTTTCCCACTTTATTTCTTAGGTTTTTCGTTATTCGTACGCAGTTTGAACATAAGTAATGATCGTTGTAGGATGTCACGAATATTTGTAGTTGATACAGGGGTAACTGTGTGCACTCATAATGAACTGATCTTTTACATTTTTTACATGTTAAGCGATCCAGGTCATCCTCTTCAGTACATCTTGACGACGTGCAAGCTTGAGGTGGTGAGGCTGCTTCGAAAGGCTGATCTTTATCCATTTTGATGTTATTTTCATAAAGTTTGATGTTTTTATTGGTTTTCAGCCATTTTTTCGAAGAGCGTTGCAAAAGCGTCTGATCTAGTTGACGTCAAATAAAAACTGAATCGAGGTATGAAATGGGAACACTTATATGTAAGAATAAAACCTTTAATCTTTGATACGCATTTTGGTGGAACGCCGGAACGCTAGTGTGACTAACTGATTGGTTTGATTAATTACATCTGGTTTGGAAACACTTTCCTGCACCAGATAAAACATTGTAGAATCTGGTGAATTGGTAGGGTTATAGCTGCAGTGTTGTAGCTGCATTTACATAAGTTTGCCAAACCTGGTGTGTAAATGCGATAGGATATCACTCTAGGGCAAAACATGGTAATTTGACTTTGTAAATTCTTTTTTTAGCAAATCATTACCATCCAATTCTGACACCCTTTTTTAGAGCTGAATATAATAGATGGATTCAAACTGCTTCAACCTTTTATTAGGCAAGACAAATTTAATTTGTTGTTCTACGGGCCCGACCGACCTTATTTTCCTATCAAAAAAATAATAATATTGAATTTTCACTGAAATATATTTCACACACTAGTTATTTGTAAGAATTAGATTTGAATAAAGCTGAAAAGTAATTCAAAATTGAAAATTTAGAAAATCAAGCAAGCATTCCATACACTAAAATTTTATTACGATCTTCATCGAAGATAAAAAAGTGAACTTTTGATCCAGATATTTTTTGGAAAATATTTTCAGTAGCTTACCAACCCTGATAAATGAAAAATTTATTCTTATTTTACCGACCGACTGACCCATATTTTTCTAACGATCTGCCCGTAGAACAACAAATTAAATTGGTCTGGCCNGTGGCCAAAACGTTTCACTTTTTTTCGAAATGTCCGTGACCAAGCTTTTAGAATTGATTATGGTCAATTTGAGGGTGCTGACTCGGAATTTGAATGTTACCAAGCTTGAAAACCCGCAGTTTTTGCGTAATTTGCAATTTTTTGCGATTTTAGGCAAAGTTGTATATAAGCCCTGAAAATTCGTGATTTTTGGGGGGTCTTCAAAATCAAAAAAGATCTATGCCGCGTGATAGCTCTTCCAACTGAGCAAAAAAATGTATTATATCAAAGTCTCAACTTTCCTAGATCAAAAGTTATGGGCGTTTTTGTGGTAAAAAAGTGCTATAATTTTGCATAAATTATGCAGATTGTGGGGAAATTCCTTGTTTTCAATCAATTTTTGACCATAAAATTTGACCATAATCAATTCTAAAAGCTTGGTCACTGACATTTCGAAAAAAAGTGAAACATTTTGGTGGCACTGGCTTTGGGATCTATCCCAAAGATTTGATTTGAACCAGGCTTTTGTGGTTCCCCTGATACCGTAGTGGTTGAGCTTTGATATTAATATTTCGTGATCTACAGTATCGAAAGCTTTTTGTAGATCGACAAATACTCCACATGCAAACCCACCAGAGTCAAGGTGTCCTTTAATACGTTCAAGGATGTTCATAAGGGTGTGTGATGTGGAGTGACCTTGGCGAAAACCGATTTGTCTGGAGTAGATTTGGTTGAATTGGTTTAGGAATTCCGTGACTCGAGAGTACATTATTTTTTCATAGATTTTTTCGATGTTTGAAAGGAGGGAAATTGGACAGTAATTTGAGACTTCGAGTGGAGATCCTTTGTTTTTGAAAACTGGGATAACCTTAGATATTTTGAATACAGAAGGGAAGACCCCAAATGAAAAAGATCGATTTATGAGGACAGAGAGAGGCTTAGATATTTTGTCTTGAAGTAGTTTAAGGATTTTGAATATGCCTATATAAGTACTTATATCTTAGATAGGAGTATTTTAGAAATCAAGAAATTTGTTCCTATTTAGGTGGTTAAAACACTGACTGAAGACGATGAGTATGTTAGAAAGCATATTTTATAAAAATCAGCTTGATACAGTTTCCTTCGTCTGAAATATTGATAAAAAAGTTGATGCAAAACCAACAAAATTAATTCTCTCAGCAGATAGTCCATCTTCCAGGAATTGATTGTTTATTTAGCGTACCATGCCATGTGATTAAGTAACTTGCATCTAACTTGCAGTTAGTCACACTAGCGTCCCGCCGAAATTTGTATCAAAGATTAATGCTGTGAAAGCGCTTTATCATTTACTTCACTCGCAAGCAAAAGAAGGACCCTCCCGGCGCTCCGGAAACGTCCGGAGCAAAAAGTGCCATTTTTTTCATGCTCCGGAACACCGGTGTTCCGGAGGTATATTTTCGGCAATTGGTCTGATATCCGCGATATAATTACAATAGCACCCACTGTGTTAATCATGTGAAAACTAACTGATATTTTTAAAAAATCAGCCGACTCATGGAAGTGAAACCTCACGTTTTTTAATTTTTTCAATATTTCGACCAGTGATGCTTCCAAATATAATGTGACAAATTCAATTTCATTTAATAGTAGGGGGAAATTTGTAAAATCGCTCGATTTTTTTAGTCAAAGCACTTGTTATACATTTTTGGGAAGCTAAGGGGTAGGGGAATCAAAATAACTTGGGTGCCAATTTTGTTTCGGACACTTTGGTGTGATTTTCGGACAAATACGACGGTCTCGGGCAAAAATCATAGGGTGAAAAATTAATGAAAATTTTAGCTTGAGAAAACGGAGACCTGTTGTATATTTTTGGAAAGCTCTCAAAAAATTAAGATTAGTGATATATTGCGAGTATAGGTGATTTCTTTACCTAACTCGAGATATTAATCCTTAAAAACAGTGTTTTTCAGTGTTTTTCAGCCAGAAACAGCTGTTTTGCCCAGGACAAATTTTTTGCGCTTTCGGAAGCTCAATATCTCGAGTTAGGTACTGAAATCACCTATACTCGCAATATATCACTAATCTTAATTTTTTGAGAGCTTTCCAAAAATATACAACAGGTCTCCGTTTTCTCAAGCTGAAATTTTCATAAATTTTTCACCCTATGATTTTTGCCCGAGAAAGTCGTATTTGTCCGAAAATCACACCAAAGTGTCCGAAACAAAATTGGCACCCAAGTTATTTTGATTCCCCTACCCCTTAGCTTTCCAAAAATGTATAACAAGTGCTTTGACTAAAAAAATCGAGCGACCTCAAAAAAACGAACAAATTTCCCCAGCTACTATAATGGCTGAACCATCATATCATAATCAATATTTTGAATATTTTTTGTAATGTTTAAAAAGGGTTTTGAACGTGTTAAAAATCACTTGCTCCGGAAGCTCCAGAACTTTCCGGAGAGAAAAAAAGTGTTTTTTAGCTGCTCTGGAAAACTCCGGAAGTTTCCGGAGTGCCGGGAGCGTCCTGCAAACGAATGTGCCGCAAATTTTCTAAAGGGAATTATGAAAAAATAAACCGGCGTTTTTTAATGAAAGTAACATTTTCAAAAACCTTGAGAAATTACCTAAATTTTGAGCCATAGATGAAAAAATATTATTCATCAAATTTTTTGAAGTTAAAGTGCTCTGAATTATCTTTACAACAGTATACAATATGTTAGCAGAAGCATTCATTGAAATATGACATTTAGGTTGCCCAAATATTTGAGGATTCGAGGGCAGCCCCTTTAAGTCTCATAGACTAAAAAGATATTATTCACTAATCCAAAACATAAATTTTTCTCTTCTTTGCCAGTTGTATTGGGTGTTTAAGATAAAATGTCTTTTCTACAATTATTGCTGAAAACGGCAATTTTTTCTACGATGAAATGCTGAATCAGCAGAAAAGTAAAACAAGTAAATAAATGAAAATTGCCGTTTTTGGCAGTTATTGCCATTTTTAGAAAGAAAAGTTGATTTCATTATTGAACACGTGGCATTTGACACCCTCACGATAAATAGGTTCGCTAAATTTTGCTGACTCTGCATTGCATTTCATTGTTGAAAAAAAAGAGCAATAATTGTTGTTTTTATCTTAAAAAAACACTCAACTGTTTGTAGAACCATAGAAGTGCCCCTTCATAGAGTTGATTTTTAAGGATCAAAGATGGCCTTCCTACTGTTCCTATCCCTAATAAGGAATAAGGAGGGCATGCCAACATTATGATATAAATGCATTTCAAATATCATGACTGTATTGCCTTTTTTCATTATGAATAGCAGAACAAGAGCTATTACGGCTTCAACAAGAGTATCGCATCATGGAAGGTGACCGCAAGGCATATAGCGAAGAATCACAAAACATCATACGTAAACAAAGAGCAGCCATTGCATCACTTCAAGCTGAAAACGAAGAGTTAATGAAAGATAGTAAGCTAGCTGGTAGCCAACAAAATGAAAATAAGGTATTCTTTCAAGTTTTAAATGAATAGATAGGGATAATATTTTAGATAGCCAAGTAGATCTAGGTATTTTAGACACTCATTCAATTGTTTATACAGGGTTCATTGTCATTGCAGGCGCCAGGGTTAATTATTGAAATAAAAAAAATTAAGTTTATTCATAAGATTGCAAAATCTTGAGAATTGTTTTGCTCTCAGCTTCATTTTTAAGAAAGCACCTTTTTGAGAAATAAGCTGTCAATTGACATTTAAATACATCCAGGTATATCTATCATCTTCTGTATTTTTCAAAAGGAGCATGACTTCAAGCAATATTCCCATAGTTTTTTCTAAGGAACATTACTTATTTTTATCAATTTTACTCATTTTCTAATTTTCTCATTTTTTGTAGGACACAGTAAATGTTGATCACCTTAATAAGCTTCTTGTAGATGAAGGTTAGATCTTAGATATTTTTTGTGTGTTTAATCCAATGCTAGTAGAGGAAGTCTTTAATTTTTCTTTTTTTAATAATTCAAGAGAACTTTATTTTAGCAACTGGTTCACTTTAAAAAGCGCACAAACTTTCGCAGTTTTTCAAACTTTTCTATTTTGTCAAGAATTTTTTTGATATTTATTATAATCGCAAATATGACCAGAATTCCTGAATCGCAAAAGTTTCTTCTGCTCGCGAAAGCTTGTAAGCTTAAAAAAATCAAACATTATCAGAGAACTTTTCATATGGCAAAAATGGCAAAACTTGATGTTTTCTCTTACAGTGATTGCTAAAGTTATATCATTTTCACTCTAGGTGACATGAAGGGGCACTTACAAAAAGTTCAAGACATGATAACATCATATGATATCAAAGTAAGAATTACTAGCATACGAGTTTCACTTTTATAAATCGAAACTGATGCAACAAAACAGTTTAAATTCATAAACGCAAGACAATTTTGGGACTATCTAAAAAGACAATTTTCCTGGCTGCTGTTACCTCACCAAAAAGGCCGTTTTATTAGATATTGTGTTGATACGGCCAAGAAACTTTAATTGAATGTGCAAATGACCAAAATATATGCCAGAAACATTTTACAAGTCAAGCCAATCTTTTTTATGTATTGCCTAGATTAAACAAACTGAAAAGAAGATTTCTCAACAAAGGAAAAGTATGGGCGGGTAAGAGAAATTACATACTCATACAAACGAATTCATTGAAACATTGACTCGAAAAGGTCAATGTTTAGTATCAGATCTTAATTTAAGCAGATGAATATTCATGCTCATTTTTATTTTTGTTGTTGTATAAGTTTATTCACTTAGGCCGGAGACTTGCAGAAAGAGTAAAGTTCATGTCGCTGTTTATGTTTATGCTAAAGGATTTGATTTCTTCTGTAAGGTTAAACATATGAATATAGAAACTTGATTGTGAGAGTTGGTTGTTAAACCAATGTAGTATAACTTTTTGCAACATCTTCAAACATTTGATATATTTTTCTAATAGGGTGCATATGAGCCAAGCAAAACAAGTTGCACTGCAGAAGCACATCAGAGTACTGGAAAATCGTTTAGATCAGGTAAATACAAAACTCTGATATTTTTTAAAACATGTACCTAGTTTTCTAACAAGTCTATTGAACCGAATATTGGTATTAAATTTAAATATTTAATACCGTTTAATTTTTTCAAAAATACTAAATCGCGAAATTAAATACACGCAAAAAATTTTCAAAATAGGCCGAAAATCGAAAATACTTATTTGTTACACTTAGTTACCATTTTTGTTGCTAGTTTTGTCACTATTTTTGGTATGTTTACGCCCAATACGTTGTGTTTCATGCAAAATCAGTCATTTTTTTGCTTCAGTCCCAATTTTTGAAAATGGTCAATGCGAAAAATGTTTGCTCGAAATTCTTTTGCGAAATTTAATACCAATAAGGTAGAATTTAATTAAAGGCAAAAGGAGAATGAGAATAGCCAGTTATAGCAACTGAAAAAGAAAACGAAATAAAAGAATCACTTTCGTAAGCGTTTTTGCTTTATCCGTCCATCAATTGCCATCATCAGTCACTGATGATAAAAAAAGGTGTAGATTCTGTTTTTAAGCATTTAAGCGACCGTAGTGCACTGGTAGAACATCCAGCTACGGTGCGTAAGTTTGTGGGTTCAATCCCCAGCCGGGTCATACCAAAGATTCTCAAAATGGTACTTGATGTCTCTCTGCTTAATGCCCAGCAATTAAAAGAAGGATCAAGGGTAAGTGGAGCAATCCAGCGAAAATAAGAAGCGCCCTCACCTACCTTCGGGTAGACAGCTATCGAAATAGGAGCCTTCGGGTCGCCTCCGACTGCGGTTGCAGACTTACTTAACTTACTTACTAGTTATCAGACATTTGATATTATGATATTACTTATCTTAACCTGAATATTCTTCTTCCTTCATATTAAGGCCAATCGTAAATTCAACCATTCATTATCCGAAAACAAAGACTTGCGAAGTGATATCGATCACATGCGCACTGAGAGAACCATCTTCCAAAACTTGTACAAGAAACTTGAAAAGGTATAAGTTTTAGTCATTTTTTCTCTGTGCATTGACAACGGTGTATCAGCTTATGCTCGACTACGTGACCTTTTACATGTGATTATGAACATGGACATCCATTTCCTTTGTATTTTGGTAGAAAGCCATGCTAGTTTCGTAAAATGAAACAATGGATTGATGTGATTTAAGCTTGATTTCATGATTTTTCTCCTGTTTGAAGCTGACTTATACAAAACTTTCAGGATTCTCTCTTGTTCTATTTCTTCATGTTTCATTATTTCAGAACCTAAATGACAATAAAGATGAAATAGCAAAAGTGATCGAATCATCAACTTCAGCTTATGATGCTAGGTTTGTTGTTACACTTTTTTAGGAATTTTGTCTATTCCTTATAAATGGGGTGGCTTTTTTCTTTTTTCTTGACTTTTTTGATTTTTTATCGTATTAATGATATATTAAAAAGCTATACCCCGTTGTAAAGATATTTCTAAGGAGAATAATCTAAAATAAAAAGATTTTTGAAAAATGAAGTTGAAAAAATGAATACATTGGACTTTCTAAAATATTTGACCCTTGCTGATTTTGAATGTTCTAAAAGTCTGATGTTGTGATTTTAGAAGTATAAGAAGAAATCTTTGTTTTTCTTTCTTTTTTTTTTAATTGTTTAAACTTACTAAACATCTTTCCAACGTTGTATAACTTTTTATTTATATGAGCACAATTTATATCAACTTTAGTCTCATGATTTATCTATATTTTTATACTTTCTTTTTTCATCCAGAGACGATGCTCAAAATAAGATGATTGCATTAAAAGAAAAGTCAGACAAGGAACTCTTACAATACAACACAGACCTTAAAGAACTAATGAGAATTATCGACCATGATCGCAAATTAAAAGAGTTCATGTCAGTCAAATGCGAAGACCGCGCGGAAATGTTGGGCTTTTCACTTCAGCACGCGCTTCGTAGGGAAGAACGCGAGAGAAAGAATGAAAAAGAAGATGTCATTCAGGTATTATTTTTACCCGTCGATTTCTTTTGTGCGATTTCGTCATTTTGAAGAAATAAAGTATCGAAATAAGTTAAATTTTTAGCGCTTTTTGCACTTTTTATCAATATAAAAGGGCTTGCGCGCTCTAATGAACCCTCGCGTACCTCCAATCTGTTTGCATAGCAAAGAAATTCACCAAAGAGATTTAACCCAGACTCGAGATAATGAAGAGATAATGAATTTTTCCTATTTTGGTGACTTCATCGGCCCCAAAATGGCCAACATAATATTTGCCAGTTTTCAAAGTCAATAATTCTCAGATCATAAATTGAATCTTTTTACTCGGACCTCTATAACTCGAACAAGTCTCATTCTTCAGTGAACAATGCCTTATTAATCTCACTCCCTAACTTGAAATTTCCTAAATTCGAACAAGTTTGAGTTCCCCGTGCGTGTTCTAGACTTTCTAAAGCAAGGCCGGTCTCCACTTTCGCGCGACATGTGCGAAAACCTTTTGACGTTTTTGTAAGCTCATTGGTCGGTTGAAAAATGAAGTAATTCCATTGGTCGAAATTGACATAACAGATGAAAAAAGTAGAACTTCCTTCAACTCTTTTTTTGTCCGCGCGAAAGTTTTTTATGACGTAATCTTTTCTTCAGGCAAAAAAGGTTAAGAAAAAAATTGTCGCTCATTTCGCGCAAAATTGGATACCGGCCTTAAGTGTAGCGGCAATATAACAGTCTTGGTCGTTACCTATTAAAAAAATCCATTTTCTCTTCTCTTCTTTTCAAGTCATACGAGATGGCTTTTGAGCAAATTAAAGACGCCACAGACATTGAAGATCTCCAATTACTGGTCGGAAAGTTCATTGAAACAGAGGATAAGAATTTCGCACTTTTCAATTACGTCAATGAGCTAAACAACGAGATAGATCATTTGCATGAACAGATCTCTGATACCCAGAATGCAATTGAACGCTTCAAACAAGAGACCATTGACACGGATGAACAGCGAGAAGACATTTTGGAGAAACTTAAGGTACAAAAAAACACAGCGAAATCTAAAATGATATATGCAACTCCGGGGTTCCAAGTGGTCTGGAAAAACCTTGGAAAACTGGAAAAAGGTCAACCTCTAAATGAGTTCAATAAAGTTCAATAAGCTGTAACATCAGTTCGCCTGTCTAATTAAAAAATGATTCCAGCTTATTAGAATTTCTTATGGAAGTGAAAACCATATGCCGTTTTTTTTGGTCAAGGATGACATTTTCAATAAAGAGTCAGGGGAAATGTTCAACGCTTTTATCTGGGAAAAAGGTTAGATTTTTATCCAAAAGTCAGGGAAAAGAATTTCGGGAGACTACTGGGAACCTTGATCAGCAATTTTCATTAAAAGTGAAGCTACTCTGTTCCATGGTATTTGAATAATATTACTAAGAAAATAAAACCTTTAACTGAAAGTACTTTTTCACTTTTAAATCTAGAAACGATAAAGATATTAGATTTTCGACACGGGCTACGTACATTTTTTCCCTTTTGCTAGCCTTATTATCGTTTGTCATCAATAAATTTCTTAGGAAGCTTTTTACTGTAGTTGAATTCTACTATTCGATTCTTTCCTTAGGAGAAATGTACAGAATCAGAAAAGGAAGTTGATGGTTTCAACAAGGTTCAGAAAAAATCTTCCAACCTGCTGGACGAAGTTAGATCTGGTAAGAGTAAAGAACCGAAGTAATACCCATTCCCCATCTCGATGACACCCGATGAGACATTCTCAGCGGTGGTTACAGAATATACTCGAAAATTTTGAGTACCTCCTTTAACCACCGTTGCATTCTAGCAAATGATAAAAAGGAGGAACCAAATACCGATGGTGTTTTTAAAATCGCCTGCTTTTAAATCCTTGAACGGAACTGGAGAAACTACTAATTTTAGATCTCAAAAAATCTAATGGAGTTGATATTTTAAGAAAAGTTCTAATAAGAACCGATAAATTTTGACTCAAAAACTCAAAACTTTTGAAAGCTGTTCTTAGATATATGGGTGTTGTTTTAATTGGGAGCTTTAAAGCCATAACTTCTCATGAACACACTACTATTCGAGAAAACTATAAAGTAATGCATTTACTTGGGACCTTTACCCAGTATTGTTCTAAAAAATTAAGTAAAAAGTTTGTTTTTTTTAACTAAAGGTATCGAATCGACATTTAAGAAGATCAATTGTGACGTCTCCTCTTTGGTCGATATGTTGGGCGGAGATGACGGCGTCACTAACGCCAATCTCATGCAGGTACGGGAGAAAACCCATAACCCTTTGATGGTAAAGTGGATGCTCTACCGACTGAGCTATCTGGCCACCAGTTTGTAGATAACACTAATATACTACCTGTAATGAGATGTCCGAATCGGCTTATACAATATCCTTAACAGAACTACTTTAAAATGCTATAAGTTTCATATTACTCGTTAGATAATCCAGTCAAAATTGTTTTCTGAATCAAAATTCATTATTGTATAATTCTCAAATTCGTTTCCATTTTACTTTTTTAGTATTTGGGTATCATTGAACAACGAACAAATGAACTTCTTCAAGTACAAGCCTTCTTAGCTGCTAAGGTAAGTGGGATCTTGTGAAATTATTTCTCAGGTGCCAAATCAACGCCCCTTCTCCTATTTTGCTCTAAATAGCCTGGCTTTTGTCTATAATTACCTTATTTTGGGGGGTATTTAGAGTAAACTAGTCCCCGGCAATTAGATCCGCCCCCCCCCTCTCTATTAAAAATTTTGGCACCTGAGAATAACGGGAAGGATGGAAAATGAATTTAAGTTTCACTGAATTTAAGTACAACTCGCGTTCATCGAAGTGGCATGGCATCGGGTACCGTTAATTCGGGATTATTATTCCCTCCTAAAATGTAATCAATGTTTCATTTCTACTAATGATATTTTCATAAACTTACGGATATATTGACAGCCTAATTTTCTTTCTTTTGAAATTTACTGTTTTTACTAAAAGTTGGAGCTAATTTTGGAGAGATTATAAATTTTCAAACTCGTAGGATGTTGACGTGGCACCAACAACGACTGAGCGCGCCGAATCAGTAGGACTTCTCGGAAAAGGTCCTCTTCCCTTACCTGCAGCAATCTCCATCCAACCTCCCTCAACTGGCGATGATTATGACTCGGATTCATCTTTCCAAAGTGAAGATGAAAATCGCCCGCTCACTCAACAAGAGTTGAGGCAGAGAATCATGAAAGGGGTAAGTCACTTGTCTATCTGCAGTAGATTCTCTTCAACTCGAAACTCTGCAACTCGATATTTCCTTGACTCGAACAAATTTATCACTCTGGAAATTTCGACCTGTCTTTCAACTCAATCTATTCTTTTCTAGATCAACAAACGGGAGAATAGTTCTCGGCGTGAAAAAGAGGGCCGCAATTCTCCAGACTACGAACCTGAACGGCCCAAAAAGACCAGTAAGAAGTCCCCGATCAAAGAGCGCTGATAAAGATATTAAACTGTCTTAAACGAACTAACAAAAAGGTCAATGTCGGTTGGTTTGTGTTATGAAAATATACTAACAAAACAGACATGTCTTGCAAATGCAAAGGATCGGCTATGTTTTTCAAAAAACCAATTGCTACCGTAAATTAGTCTAATGTCAACATCCCTCTTCTAATTCCGACACCCTTCTTTGGAGATGTATAAGGAAGGTCGGAATCACTGATAAACAAAAGATTTTTTCCTCTCTAATTGCTAAGCAAACAAAAATAGTTTCCATAAGCAATTCCGACCTTTTATTATTCCTATCTCTAAAGAAGTGTGTCGAAATTAGAAGGGGGTGTCGATATTAGACCAACTTATGTTATCATGATATCCTTAATGTCTATCCTGAATTGCTACAGTTTATATACAATTATAGACAGTCGATTTTATATCGTCTTTAATTCTAGGTATATGCGTAAAATTTATAGTTTTAACTTATTTTAGCCTTTTTATTCAAAAGTTACTAACCATTTAATCTATTTAATCGTGTTAATTTTCGCGAATCTGGATTTTGAAGAAAAAAATAGCCAGCCAAAAGTCAGTTGAAGATGATACTGAAAACCTTCTTGATCGTTATATATTATTTCAAGGCCGAAAATTCGATTTTCCAAACTTTGGCGTATTTGATTACGCTTGTCAGCGAGTCTTGCAGAATTTCGTGATGTATTTCCGCGAAAAAGGAAAAATAAAATATAAACGAAATATAAATCTCGCGAAAAGAAATCCAATTACTTCGATGAAATTGTTTTCAATGTATGTCCTGTAAATATGCAAATTTAATTTACTTTTGTGATGATTCGAAAATATTTCTAATTCAATAAATAATACAAAAATTGTATAAAAACTGCTGTTTGTGTTTCTGTGTCTCTGTGCTTTGATGTTCAGGCTAATTGGCATATTTTTGGTGAATGGCAGATTTTTGAAATTATGGAGTGGTTAATCTAAATAATTACTAAGAAGCCCAGAATCATTGAGTTTGGAATTTTCAAGTTAAATAAATTATGACGTTACTCGACTCTAACTCGATTTTCAATAGACCTTTTCATAAATTACATCACGAACATCACTTGCCTCGTATTCAAACAATTTCCATTTTTTTATGAATACAGAATAGAAAGTTGTAGTAAAATCCGCTGGGAGTTAATCACCATGGCAATAATTCCAAAATGATGCAAGTGATGTTCGTGACGTAATTTATGAAAAGGTCTATTTTCATAAAAGGATTTTCGAGTTAAAGCAGACCCAATACACTCTTCTTGCATTATACGTATGAAACATGGCGTTCCTAAATATCTACAGGCCTAGCAAGCGTGCATCGACTTCGATTTTGCGAAAGCTCAAGTGAGTTACGGCATGTCCAAGGTAAAAGTGAACCAGTTCCACTCATTTTCAAAATGTCAAACATATAGCTGAAAAGAAGCGCCTTATAATGTAGATCAACGTGATAGGTGTTAGAAAAATTTAACTGGAGGCTATAAGAAGTTATAACCGAGTTTATGTATTTGCACTTTTAAGAACGGTAAAGTGACTGAAGCGATTTGGAAAAACCCGCAATTCCGCCCCGCAAAATCGAGGACGGTAAATCAGCCGTCCTCAGCTGGTCAGGATCTACTCAAATTAGAACCTTACCGTCTCCGTCGCTGAAAAACACACATACATAAACTCGCTATAGCCCAAAAACCTGTATTATGACATCATAAACATTACGTAACATTACGTCACGAAACTTAAAATTTAAATAACTCATAAACTATTAATGATATCAATATGAAATTTTGACAGAACAAATATATCGTAATTCTCTAGAAGTAAAATTTTCAAAATCTCCTGAAAAATGATGACGTCAGCATTTTAAAGCAATTTTCGATTTTTGGCTATAAATTTTAACTCAGAAATTTCCTTGCATCAATATCTATTTGTGGTCAAAATTTGACGTTTATATGACTTTTAGTTCACGATATATTCAAATTTTTAGTTTTATGACGTAATGTTATGTAATGTTTATGACGTCATAATACAGGTTTTTGGGCTATAACTTCTTTATAGCCTCAAATTAAATTTTTCTAACACCTATCACGTTGATCTACATCACAAGGCGCTTCTTTCCAGCTATGTTTGGGGATGGGCTGGAGTTTTTACAAGAGACTTCACTAATTGGTTATTTGAAGTAATAGAGATGACGCGTTCTTTAGAAAAAGTAACAAAATTGTTTTATTACAGGTTAACGACCAACCAAATCAAACGAGAGCTTGTAAAAACTCCAGCTTGTCCCTATGTTTGAGTGGAACTGGTTCACTTTTTCTTTGGACATGCCGTAACTCACTTGAGAGGCTCAATTCTTCGGAGTCGTTGCATTGACGCTAGTACAAAATGTAGCAAAATAGCAGGAATTTTAGTAGAAAAATGGATTTTTGTTTTGTTTCTTTGACCTTTCTCATACCTCAGTGTCAAATTGTTCTTATTTATAAGGTGAAAGTGAGTTATTTAGGCTTTTACTACTCCAAACTCAGGCGACTGCGAACTAGAAATGGCATATTTACCCCTGATTTACCAACCGTACCCTGATGACAGACAATAAAAACCTTTATTGCCTACCAAAAATCAGAAAAATACCCATGTTTCCTCCAATAGCTAATAATCAAACTTTGTACAACCTAATACTGTTCTATCATTCTATGGGTCAAACTCAAATGGGCCCAAAAATCAATAAAAATGATCAAAATCGTCAATAATTGGCAATTTTATCCCCTGGTTTCTCCAACTGCACCCTGCATGTGAGCGTTTCAAATCAGCATTGTAATTTTCTTGTGTATATTACACAAAGATCAAGTTAAAACTTTTTTCGAAGATATTTCAGGCGAGATAATCAGTGAAAATTGCTCAAATTACGTAAAAATTCGATAAAATTGGCATTTTTACCCCCCCCCCCCCTGAACCGTCGAAAATGATACTAAATACAGTTGACAAAATTTTTTTTTCTGGTGTATCGCATTAAGATTTATCATAACACAAAGTTTGTGCCTCGTTAAAAGTTGTTTTGGTAGGTCCCAGTCTTATAAAATGTCCTATATATCAGACATGGGTTATGTAGAAGGGCGAAGCCTTCCTGTAATGCCCAGTTTGAGTTAGAAATCGTCATTTTTAGTCTAACTCGTACGAATCGGATTGGGCTTCATGGCCAAGCAAAAAACAATCAAAAGTGAGTCTTTTCATCGAGATTTCAAGCTAAAAAGTCAATAAATGCAAAAATTTGACAAAATCCATTTTGGTAAACGAGTGATCCAAGGACCTCCAAATTTAGCACTGATTATTCTTGATTCTGTCCTCCAGCGAATTAGTTCGAAGTTTTACCACTCGGCACCTTTCTATCATTCAGTCAGTTCCGCGCAGCGGTAGAGTAAAACATTTCCTCACCTACCCCCTACCTTAGCCGCCGCCTACCCCTCCCTTCCTAATTCGGGCAGCGCTGAAGGCGCCTAAAAGAAAGAGGTATTCAAGCTATTCAACGGACTATAAACGAGCTACTAACTCCTTCTAGATCCGGAGATATAAGCCTTTAAAGTTTGAACTAACGATTTATTTAGAAAAACTTAGAAAAAAATGACCGTGGCACTAAAAGGGTTAACAAATCTTTACAAAGGGTGAAAGTACCCCCTAAGCTCGGGCCGAGTATGAAAAAATGACCAAGAATTAGCTTTCGGAACCCCAATTTTTTGAAGCCCTTGAGATGTTCTTAACATCTCACCACTCTATGTTCACATCTTCTCTAAAACCCATGAGAGCTCATAAAAGAAATTCACGAAGTCTTGGTCATCACGTTCACTGCGGATCACCAAACAAATACGTATTAGAGGGATCAAATATAACAGAAAAATTTGCTTTCATTGTGTATATTTGAAATCTACATAAAATGCTGCGTTTCTAGATTGAATGTGAAACCTTCAATATTTTGAAATTCCAAGTAATATTTTCCATTTTTAAAAGGATTCACGCAATGAGCGTGTTGTTAAGGGGAAAGCCACGATTTTCGACAAACAATCAGAGGTACCGACTGGATTTAAAAATGGAACAAATTTTGGTATATTTATTGTTTTCAAAAGATTTTTAATATTTCGTATAGATAAAATAAATTATATCATTGTTATCAATTTGAACATAATAGAGGAAAAGTTTGAAATGATCTGTCGTTTCAATCCAAAGTTGCCTTATAAAGAGTATCATTGCAAAATCAAACCACGATGAATCACAGTGGGGAAATTTTTAGAAAAAAAACAGTTATGTAACATATCGATTTTTACTAGATTTGTTTGATAACGATTGATGGCAAAGATCAACCCTTATTCGGGAAACCTTGGTTTTAAATCAAAAGGCCTCGTTATAAAAAAACATTTAACAATCCATTATATTATATTCAAAGGTTTGTCCACCAACCGACAACATAAGTTCGTTTCCAATTAATTATCTGACTTATACAAAAAACCTAAAACAAAAAAAGTGGACCTCCATCTTTAAGATATAATGAACGGACAGCAAATTTAATTATTTTCGCGACGTAAACCAATGGAGAGAAGGAAGGGCGTCGAGGCGTGTTTATTTTTGTCCACCCTCGGAAACGACATCGACGAAGGCGGCTTCGGTAAGTTCTGCCCATTCGTGGTATGAAGCCTTCTTGGCGAATCCGTTGCATTTTTTCTCCACCTCTTTGGAGGTTGAAGAGAGCAACATTTTTTCTTTTCCTGGTGCATCGTCGTCACTAGACCAAACAGCATAAAGTACCTGTATAAAAGACAATAGAAAAAGGTTGAGTCATTGCAAAACACAAATATTCACCATGGACTGTGATTTTAGATTCTTTACCCTAGGCTGAAACTTATTTCAATGATATTGATTTTACACTTTCTAAAATTTGCAATTTTTATCCGAATCGGACACAAAACATCAGTTTGGACTCATAAAAGAACCACTCCCTGTAGACACCGATAAATATTTACAACCCATTTCCAGGAGTGATAAAAAACTTCGACCTAACCGGCCTGAGAGCCTTCGCTTTTTTTCCACTTGACTAGAGTATAAAATTGATTTGTTTGAAAAATTTATCAATTCAAAAAGAAAAGTTTGGTCATTTAAAAGTATTTTTATGTACTTTTTATGTATTTTATTAGAGCTTGAACATACTTGTAATTCACAAAAGAATTATTCTCGAAGATTTTTCACAAGTTTGCAATATATTTTATCAACATTTTTCAACGCTGAAATGCAAAATTTCAACTGCGTGTATACTTTTGAATCACTTTTGTCACTCCTTTTTATGGCTTGAAAAAAATAGTATGTCAAAGTTGAGAGCCTGTGTCATAAGTTGAATCCCATACTCTATTCTTACCTTATTCCGATCCTGTCCTTCCTTCGTTTTGTATTGGCAGTCGTAGAAGATAAAGCGAACATGATCTTTTGGGAGCTGTGCCAATAGCTGTTCAAAATTTTCTTCTTTTCCTGCAGCGTACTTCAACTCGACTTTGGTTCGTTTATCGTTAAATCCAAACACGCAGAATCGGCTTGTTTGTGCTTTGTGGACCTTTGGAATGAAATAAAGTTTTAAAGATGAGGTTGGTAATGTAACCATCAAAGGTCTGCCTCAAATTTAGCGAATTGTCAAGTTGGTTATTTCAAAAAGTTACTTTAATTTAAAGGCAAATTCTGCCTCGTTTTGTTTCACCGTTATTTACGTTCATACAATACACCGTTTCGACCGTAGTCCCGCGGGCATTTTTTTCCCACTAAAATCGTCCCAGCCCTTTTTTCGCACCTATAGACAATAGAAAGATGCGTCAAAAAAGGATTGGGACAGTTTCAGTGAAATGCCAAAAAATGCCCGTGCGACTACGGTCGAAAACGTGTATTCAAAATGACTTAAATAAACCATGAAGGTAATAAAAATATGGATAATTAAAATGCAGAAAAAAAGTTACTCACATTGGTGAAAGCTTCGACGCAATCGAGGTTCAGTTTGACACCAGATTCAACCATTTTGTATTGTTAATATTATTTTTTTATAAGGTACTTTATGATATTAAGTCTGAAAAGAGAATAATCAATTTCTAGTAACGCAAACAAAATCTTTGATCCTTGACTGCATTTATTATGGGCTCATTCAAACGTCATCAAACGTTTATGTAAAAAAAACACGTCCGGATAGGCATGTTTTTAAGACGTAGATGAGATTTTTTGAGAGCATACGGTAACAACTTCAGCAAACCACACACTACAGGATGAAGTATAGATAAAATACATTTTGATAAGTTAACAATCCTAGTAGGACTAAAGTAAATCCAGAAGTTAGAAAAACAAAATGCAAAAGGAATGACAACACACACACATGACATGACGTGTATCATAAAATGCAATGATCAATGACATGAAAGGAGAGAGAGAGAAGAGAGTTAAGTTTATCAAAACAACATTAAGGCAAACCACACATTGTTGCTAAGGGTTTGTAATCCTATCAAAATTACCTGATTTATTTGTTGTCATTGATAAAACAAGAAAATTATATCGTCATTTAAAACAGTTCTATTCGTTGCATTTAGTACAACTGAGATTTATAAGTGACATTTATACATACACGTTTTTTATAAGAACAAACTATATATAAGAACATAAGGCTTTGATGGCCAAAATATTATGAACAAGTTAAGTAAAAACATTTTAAGGCTTGGTGGACGCTAATTCACCTTATTTTTTAGGAAAATGGACAAAATAATCAAAAAATTGCGAAAATAAGAACATGTTAAGAACATTTTTAGGCTTAAAACTCGAACGTTAAGAAAATTTGAAGGCTTCAAAAATTTTGGATGTTCTTATAAAAAAACAAACGTTTATCTATTACAAAATCAACAAATTTGTCAAAAAGGCTGACAGTAAAAACCATCACATACAACCTTTTTAGCGCACTATGGAATATAATTTCAAGTACATATCAAAAACCCATTTCAAGCAAACAGAGAGGATCCTCCTTGCCAAGTTTTACTATTAAGGTGGTTTGAGCAGAAGCCTGACATGTAAAAATTTGCTTACTACATGCCTCAACCTTGTATACACACAATTATATTATATACCTTAAAAAAAGAGCCTATGGTATGCTCAAGGTTATTCACATTAAATTTTAGCTTTGTTGACAAGAAAGGAAGTATAGGAGGGGGGTACCAAAAATACATTGACTGGTTAGGGGCTTATTATGCGGGGGAGTGAAAATTTATTTCGGAATTTTAAAAAAATATCCCCACCCTACCCTAGTAGATACTTTCTGACCACTCCCCAACAGAACACTTTATAACTCTTTGAGAATCATCAATACATAAAAAAATAGGACTTGCATAAAAATTAGAAATTCCTCTGGAAGAATAATTTTTAACTATATTTTATGATCGACCTATTGAGTTACTTCATAACTCAGGGTTTTTGTGTTCACACTTGTCAATCACGTGCAAGAAAATACTATTGAAAACCACAAATTTGTGTTCCTACATCCTAGGCATGATGTCAATAAAACGTTTTTCAAATTCCATGACTTTTTTAGCTGAGAAGAAAAAAAATCATCTAATTTCATCCAGTTTAATCAGGCAAACATCCCAAGGATCCATTTTAAATGTTCCAGACAAACATAGGCACTATTGAGCAAAAAAATTAAAGTGGAAAAAAGTTATACTATACCATTTTCAGACACTTCAGGGTATCTACTTTTCCAAACTTGGCATTACATTAGAAAAAGAAACTCAAAAATTAAGCCCACTGTAAAATTCAAATGAAGAAGTTTACAATGTTAAACTTGATAGACACTGTTGAAAGTTGGTTATTCTGATAATACCAGGTGTCCCAGAAAAAAGTCCCCTCTTTGAATTGAATTTTCTAAAATCCTATGAAGCATTAAGGAATCAATCCTTTTGTATTAGAAAGAGGATGGATAAACTTAAATTTGAAGGAGTCATTTGTCAAATTAGGTCAAGTAGATCAAAAGTTATGGCATAGATGCTAAATCATTAATTTTTGAAAATGCTAAAAAAGGCAAAAAACGAGGGTATTGAATCATTATGAAGAAAGCAATTCTTCTATTAATTTACTAACTCTCCACACCAGCAATGCAATGTGTCTCTTCCTTACCTTGAGGTTAGTTTCCAAGATCTCACTGTATGTGATTTCTTTTTGTGGGGTTGCATAAGATAACAGATCTTGGAGCAACCCCAGACCCTTAATCAATTGAAAGCTTCAATAAGAAATGTTGCAGCTAATCTCAAGCATCAAATGGTTCAAAACGCTAGTCCCATCTTAGAAAAAGACAACCTACATACAAGATTTTTTTCAATTATGCATGTACAATTATGATATGAACCCTCCCCATTGAGAAAATAGTCCTTCACTGTTAGCGTTGTCTAAGTCACTGGTGTTTACTATTTGAGGCTTTTCAAGGAATTATCTTTTTAATATGAAATTGCAATTCTGTTTAAAGTTTTCTAAAAAAGAAATGTATGAGGAAGTTGGACAAAATTGAAATTAATGATGTTAATCATTAATAAACGCCAGATTTAAAGTGGCATTATGTATTTCATTTAAAATCTTCCAATTTAAATGGCCCTTTCAAGCTATGCACAAATTAGTAACGTGCAACTTTAAGCGGCAAAAACATTGATATTGAAAACTGAGGTTAAAATGGCACTTTTTTAAATCAATTACATCATACAGTTTTTTTTATGCACCTTGCCTACGGGAAAAACGACACACTGAAGCAAAGTTCTCGCTATTTTTTTGACACAGCAACGTTGATCGAAAATACAGTAAGGAAAAAGTTAAAGACCTTTGAGTCACCCTAGACACTCAGTTGACTTATCATATCCAAGAACAAATTAAAAAAGTAAAAACTGGTAAAAAATATAAGTGCATGGTATGGATATACCGCACATTCAAATCAAGGAAAATTTAACCATGTTAACTCTATGGAAAGCACTAGCCATCCCTCATTTGGACTACTGTTCTCAACTCTGGTCACCCTGGAAATGTGGTTTTGTGCAGCAACTGGAAGAAGTTCAGAAATCCTTTTTACATGGAATTCCATCCCTCAGACATCTTATATTGGGAAAAACTAAAATCAGTAAACTTAAGTATAGCCTTGAAAGACAGAGCGCTATCAAATAATTTATACCTCAAACGTCATTGAAGGCAACGTCCCAAATTTTAATTATGACGAAAGAAAAGGAGGCATTTCCTGCCACAGAAGTCAAAGATTGGGGAGAATTTGCAATCTAAAAGCTGTCAATATCAAACACAAAAATATCTGGGAGGGGAGTCTTTCCTAAGAGGGCCCTCGTTTGTTCAACACCCTTCCCAGACCAATAAGAGATTAAGACAAACTGCCCAAAGAAGTATTCAAAAAACACTTAGACACCTTCCTCACAACCTGTTCCAGACGAACCACTGCTTGCCCACTATTTCACCAGACCTGCCAACTTGAGATGTTTTTTTTGCGTGAGATGAAAATTTCGAAGCAAAATCCGAAATCTTAGTCCGACTTTTCTGATTTTCTGATTTCGGAAACCGGAAATTTTTTTCCAAAAGATGGAAATCTTGGATAATTTTTCCAAAAGATAGGAAATCTAGGAAAAATTGGGAAACTTTTTTCCCGAAAACCAAAAAATCGGGGAAAAGTTTTTTCGGAAAATCACAAAATCTGGGAAACTTTTTTCAAAATAATTGGAAAAACAAGGAAATTTTTTTCAAATGTCAAAAATGCGTGAGAAATCAAACTTGAAAAATTGCGTGAGACAGTGTTGGAATGCGCGAGTCTCACGTCCAATGCGTGAGCGTCCAATACGTGAGAGTTGGCACCTCTGTTTCACCCTTAGGCAAGCTGACTCCAACAGCCTCAAGGAAATGTCGAAGCATCGGACTCAACGAGTTGGATGAGCTGTTCAAGCAAAAGCCAGTAAAAGGTACAAAGAGGTAGGTAGGTACAGTATGAGAATAATCAAGTTACAAATTACAAAATTTGTCCAAAGGAATCAAAGATAGGGTGGTCTCTATGTCATAATGTCCCCAAATGTTCAAATAGATTTGCACTAAAATTAAATATACCACTTCTCTAAATGGATTTGTGGTATGTAATTAAAGTCAAAAGCCTTTGACCATTGATTATGTCTAAGACTTTTTTTAGTAATGACCCCCTGTATAGCCTGATAAAATTGGGTTTACCTTAGCTTAGTTTGTTAAGGACTACACCAAGGATGCCTTAAAACGTCAACTTAATAAATTCCTGTGTACTGTCCCTGATGAACCCCTCGTTTCAGGTTATTTGCGATGTTAGCTTTTTTAGGCTTATGCAAATAAATGGATAGAAATAGAAACACTGGCTTGAGGCAAGCTGAAACAAACAGATGGCAGTCATGGATCCCTTACAACAACACTGGTCTCAATATTGAAAAAATCTATTTCAAGTAACCTGCAAGTAAGTAAGCCAACGGAAGATATCAATTGGGGAACCAGAAGCATTGGATGTGACACCCTTAAAAGGTACTTTATTCTTCGAAATATCCCAAAAAGCAAATAATTCTGTGAATCTTGGCTTTTTATTTCAAAATATTACAGAATCCAGTATTTCAAAAGTAAATTGAGACTCATTACAGTATCAAAAATTAAAGGCTCAAAATTTTCACAGGGCTTGAAATAACGGTTGAACATGGGGTATTGTCTGACCCAAATAGCTCCATGTCCGACCCAAAAAATCATAATTTTCAAGCTAAAGTAATCTGATCGGACATTTTGTTCCAGACACTTAAAATCGTTTATTTCGGTAGAAATTCTACCAACAAAATTTCAACCGATAAGCTATTTTTCCCTAGGAACTTGCTCTTCAAACCATAATGCCAACAGCATAACTCTACATTTTGATATACCTACACTAACAAAGTCTGATTGAGGATAGATATAGACAGAGATCATGGTGTGGCAAGATTGATGCTTCCCCTAAGTTAAAGCTTTGTGTTATTTCATTTCACTGGACTTGACTTTCTCCATATGATTTTTTGAGAACTAGGTATCAAGCAAGATGTGTCATACAAAATAAAATAAATCCTTTTCCTTAACACTTTCAAATTATTGGTCATCATTTTGTCTAAACGTTTTTGAAAGCTTCGTAGTCAAAAAAATGATCAGTCCATGCATCATCAAAAAAGCAAACTTTACCAACCGTTCTTTGAAAGTTAAAAATTAGAATCATTCAGCAATCATAAAACAAAGTTCTTACTAAAATAAAAGATTAAAAATTTCTTACTACTCCAATCAACGTGTGGTGTCAGACAATGATGGGCACAAAGAAGGATTGATCTTGACCAAACAGCAGACAGCCCAAGAAAGATGTTGCAGCTTTGAAAAGTTCAGAACCCCACATACCGCTCCCAGAGTTAAATACACAGTCTATGGCACTCCCCCACAATGCAGTTTTAGGTTTCGACCTTGTAGCAAAAGGGCGGTAAAATCAACTACGTAGGAGATTTAAAGTACAATAGTTAAAATGCGGATTGATATTTTTTACCAAATATGGAAAATATTAATTGTGACGTAAATAAAGTTTGATTTACATTGCGAAGCAATCAAATAAAAATAAAGCCGCGACAGCGCTAGAGTGAGAAAAGTGCATTTTGCGCAAAAAAGACGGAGATAAATGCGGAGGTTTGCATTTTCAAATTGATCCTCCAGTAAAAATCACTTTCATCATCATCGAATGGCCTTTTATAGCAAATACACTAGTTTTTCATCCATGTTTGGCCTCTTTTTTAAACCACAAATATCTCTGACTCTGAGGCATTTATAGGTTGCATTTAGCTTTTTTAATTCGAAGCATTTTCGCCCATCTCGTTAGCTGTTCTGTTTTGTTCTATCTAGCTAAAATTTCCCCTTCTAACCATTTATCCTTATAGTCTCGCCTCGCAAATACGTCAAAAATATGTATTATTTTTCAAGCCTATGAAATTATTACTAAATTAGCAAAACGGCGACACGGACTACAATGCTAGCTAAAGAAAGTTTTTTATTTCTTATCGCAACAACAGCCACAAAAGTGTCACGTATGACAGTAAATATTTCCAAGCAATTTATTCCCACTATTGCAATATCTGTAAAAAGACCATATATCTTACAGAGTGCATTACTACACTTACGCTACGTTATACGTGAGACATGCTTGACGTGATGAAAGAAGATTACGAATGTTTGTTTTTGTTTGTTTGTAAGGTGACGTAATGTATCTGACCTTCAGATTCTTCTTAATAAGTTTATAATCTATCTCTCTCTTTTTGCCTAACGACACGCTATTATACGTAATACACATGACATCATAATGTGTATCCAAGGACTTTAATTATACTTCAATCAAATGACGTAGAAAGGAGAAAAATGTATCCAAATGTTACCAAAATTGTCTTCAGAATTTCACTTTAGCACAGACAGTACTCTAGACGATGTTATCGTCTGTTACAGTGATAGTAAAGGCGGGAAAATATTATACGCCCGGAGTTTTCAAATCGGCGGGAGAGTTTTGAATTGAAGACTGGCAAACTCTACCGGCTGTAAACTCTTTTCGGCAAAAATCCCGTTCGCGAATTTTCTTCGGCTTTTGGCTTATTTCTTAGATAGTGATTTGTCTTAGACTATAGCATGGGTTAAGTTGACTCTCCCTAATTCGATCTCGAACGGGGAAAGTTACTTGTTGGAATTATAGAAAGATTCGGATTAAAGGAACCATTGTAAGGGGGTTTCTTCTTGGGACCCCGGAGGGGGGTACTTAGGCAAGTGAATGTTCAGGTATGTGCCGCCCTTAAGGGTGCCTTTTTGGAACCTAGCAACCCCTGTAAAGGTTAGAAAAATCAGAATAATAGATCTCAGTCCCATTAAGGGTTGAAAAAATAGAAAAATATCAATTTCTTGCCCCTAATAACATCGAAATTTGGTCAAATTAGTCCCAATAAAGATCGTAAAGTTCACAAAATTTCCCAATTTTCTTTCGATAGGGACTTGGAATTAGTTCGAATTATACAAACATTCGAATAATAAATTTGAATAAGCGAGAGTCTACTGAGCGTTCTACGGTACACTGAGAACTGAGATATACTACTGAGTAGAACTCTTGTGTCTGCTAAATAAATAATCGATGCTAATTTTGTGACGTATCTTCCGGATATTTTGACAACCATAAAAAATAAACATATGAAAATATTTTACAAATTTTACATCTAAAAATGTGCTCTAAATAAACTTGTCTTTCAGTCATCAGTAAGTCGTAAGAAATTGTAAATTTATAAGTCGTCAGAAATTGGTGACACCTTGGTTTTTGTATAATTACATTTACAGCCATGTTTCATTGTTAAAGGAAAACGGCCCAAAAATCTCCAGAATTTGTTGTCTGTTTTGATGAAGCATTGTCAAGTTTCACATAACGTTCATCTCAACTTCCTTGTTCATCTCAATTACCTTGTTCATCCCAGTGAAGAAAATCTGACTTTAAGCCGCAAGTATACTCGTATCAAACGTTAAACGCGTTTGGAGACTGGGTCAGAGAGTTTCCCAGGGCGAGAGGATTGACGTCGAATGTCGTTGCATTGATGTTACACAGCAGTTTTGACGCCAATCTTTCCTGGTAAACTCCATCGAATCCCATAAGGTTAATTACAGGTGTATAGAGGCTATCCATATCTTGTTCAATGTTTGATAAGTAAGATTATTTCTGCCATTATGGAAGTAAACATTCGAATCTGTAGAGACGATTCATTACGCAAATCGATAACGTTTCATTCCATAATAGCATCAAAGGAAGCTTCTGATCATTTCTTGTTGAAGAATTCGTCCATTCTTTTTTGTTTCTTATTGGGCGTTAATGTTCTTTTAACGGCATCATTATTTCCTGTGTTTGGTCGTTTACCCTGAATGTAGGGAAGGGAAGAGGTAATTTATCGAACTCAAAGTCAATATCGGAGAGTCAGAGCCACCTGCACCATTTTTTGACTTTACTGATAGGCGTAGTTTTGAGCGCTATCAAAATCTTTGATAAAGAAATTTGTCCATATTCGGTAAACAAAAAATAATTCACTCAGGGGCATTTTAAGAAAAGTTTTGAAAGGTGAAGATCTCTGAAAAGTTGACGTTCCAACAAAAAAAAATATAAAATTACTTTAAACTGCGTGGAGCCTTCTGACAATGCCAGTATCTAAAACCAACAAGACAGAAAATAATATCATCATGAGAGGCAGAGCTTTATACATCGCAAAAAATAAAATGAGAAACTTTAAAATTTCTTACTTTCTCAAGTATTCAAACTTAGCAAACCAACTGAGGAATGCTTGAGAAAGAAATAAATTTCCAAGTATAATATCTCATTGCAAATCACAGTAGTAAGCATTTTGTTGAGTCAGTTGTACAATACCCTATTTAATCAATGTACCGAGGATCTTTTACGAATTCTATCATTTAATGGGCTGTATGTTCCATTAAAAACATACAGTAGGTCCAACCAAACCTTTTCAAGTCAAAAAAAAATATTGAAAATGTGTCGATACCCCCTGGAAAATGGCGAAATTTGCAAAAGTACACTTGGAAAGATTCTTCTTTTGATAACGTAAAGTGAGAGTGGACGAACTGAAATCAGTCTTTTACCCCGTGGGAATTTTAAAATAACTTTTTACCCTCTTGGAAAAAATGAAAAAACACCCCCCGGAAATTTTTATCAGATTACTCTCTGGAAACGTTCGTCCACCCCCTGCATGGATATAAAATGGAATGACCCGATAATAAATTAAAGTTCTTATCGTTGCCTTTCTTATTGCTGTTGTGATACCGATGTCGTCAAACCCATCCTTGGCAATCCATCGCATTTTCTCTGATTCATCAATCCTATGAAGAAAGAAAGACTAAAATTGATTTTCAAGGTACCTTAAGGGAAGAAATTTTCGCGGAATTTAATTTCACGAATCAGAGTTTCAAAATGGCAAATTTCGCAGAATTTAATTTCGCGAATGAGCCGATTTCAAAAGTTTTACGGAATTTCGGTTGAGGGATTTAATTTCGCGGTTGAGGGAATTATCTGTCTACGAAAAACCCTATTTTGCCCTAAAAAGACCAATTTTAGGGGTGATTTTTTTAATTGTAGAATATTCGTGTTTCGCAGAATTTGATTTCGCGGTTTAGCCATTTTGGTGTGTTTCGCGGAATTTAATTTCGCGAATTACGCCCAAATTCGCGAAATTAAATTCCGCGAAAATCTCTTCTCGCGAAAATTTCTTCCCTTAAGGTAGGGTTTATAGTGTGGTAATAGCTTGGATATCCAAGTTGCAAACTTCAGTGAAGTCTCTTTAACTCAACAACCTCTACCCAGCTGGCACACAACGTTGTTTCAACGTTTATTTAACGTTCACAACGTCCATATAACGTTAGATGAACGTTGAAACAACGTTGTGTGCCAGCTGGGCTACACAACTCGAATCTTTCCTTAACTCGAACAAGTTTTCTAGTCCCTCCAGTTAACAACGCCTCATAAAATATACTCCATATATCGTGTTCGAGTTATAGAGACTACACTGTATTAGTTCGTTTGGATGTTTCTCCTGTTAGCCGAATAGATGTTTGTATTCCAGAGTCAACAAATTCTGTCCTGTATACAGTTATTTAATCAACCAATTACGTACGCAGTATCTTCGATTTTGATATGCAAATTTATATTGGAATACAAGTCGATTTTGAGACCACCTTCTCACAAAACCGATAGGACTTAATCAATCAATTACGGACTTTTTCAGCCAATGTGTGGTAGGGACTAAAAATCTATCGGGTTTGATATTATCAAATTTTTATAGGAAGAAATTATCATACCCAACATCTTTCTTCTTAAAATCAGCTTTGAAAACATGATATGTATGGCGTCGATGAGAAAACACGTGTACAACCTGAAAAAGTGTATAAAAAGTCTATAAATTGCTCTTCAGTCAGCCCAACCCCCCCCCCCCCCGCCCTCACGAAAAACTCTTTAAAAGGGTCCTAAGGGTTTCCCCCCTACTATATTAAAAAATGGTACAAAAGTTTTAAGTGTGTATCAAAGAAATTATAGACACTCCAAAAACGCAAACAGTTTCAAGAAAAAGAGGATCAAGTTTTGCTTCATCATTATTAGACCAAGGTCACAGCTGATTGAATGAGTTGCGGTCTGCGAATTTCGTTCTTTTGAAACTATTAGTAGGGGGCAAACCCTTAGGACCCGTGGCGTCTTTTATTCGACGAAACCAAATCTGGCCTATTTCAAAGAATGACTTTAAGACTTTTTCGCGAGAAAAAATAGGCCTTTTTTTTAACAAAAATACCCCTTGCAAAAAACTCTTGGTAAAAGGGTCCTAAGGTTTTCCCCCTACTACATTCAAATATGGTGCAAAAGTTTCAAGAGTGTATCAAAGAAAGGAAAGCTGCTCAAAAGCAAAACGTAACAAGGATTGAAAGTCTATGACAAACCTGTCCATACGGTATCAAATCTTTTGCAGCGATTTCAACGCAGAAAGTTGTTTTCAGGTACACTCGACATTTTCGACGAAGCTGAGCCTCAGATATTGATGTCTCGCTATTAGTGTTGTTTTCTGTCGTTTTTGGTTGGATTTGATCTGAAGGGAATTCCCATAGTCCGGCAAGTAATCCTGAAAAATTGGAGGGAATAATTAATTATTATATTTAGTATAATCATTAATAAAGTTTATTATAATTAACGTAAGAGGGAATTGATAGCAGACCTTTTGCTCGTTAGAATGTCATGTTGAATAATTAAAAACTCCAGCATTAAAACAATGACACATCAATGCATAACTATTTTTATTAATTTTTCTCATCACTGTTTTGATGCTGTAGTTTTTAATTATTCAACGTGACATCCTAACTAGCAAAAGGTATTGCACTTTGTTTGTGAAATCAAGGGGTTATGTTTTCTGAAAAATGTCTTTAGGTCCAGGATATACAATACATTTGGGTAGGTCTCTTCTTGACAATTATCAGATCAATTAAAAATTGAAATCTTACCAGTTTCAGGGCGCTTGGTCAGCAAATATTTTCCATTTTGTTTCAAGATGATTGTTGCAAACTAAAATTGAAAATAATGAAGACTAATGAGCGCTGCTCATTAAATTGATATCTCGAACCTAGCCCACGCTACGGGTCATTTTTAATTTTTGAAAAAAACTTTATTACAGAGCCATTGAGAGACTTGAAGATGTCTCAGGCATGATGGTGACTAAATGTGACCCTGCTTCAGGTAATATTTTTAGTCAGCAAAGAAAAAGAAGAATTTGGTACCTTTTTGTGGTCATTTAGCTTTTACCGTTCATTTGTTCATTTACCTCGAATACATAAACTATTAAGAAACATCCCCTTCTCACAGACCCGGCCGGGACCTGGGAAAATTTTCCGAAACATCGTCCCCAGTGGAAAATTAAGCCGATTTCTATCCCCGACGAAAATAATCAAATAACTAAATCCTCACTGCAAAACGGTTTACTATTTTTTCCTTCCCTATTGAATTTCATGGCTTGAAAAAAATGAAATTTATCTCCCTATTTTCGTAAAGCATTGGAATATCAATACCCATTGAGTTCCAGTCCGTTATTTTTACCCCCACTGACTGCAATAAGTGAGAAGGGGTGTCAAAAACAATTTGTCCACTCCGTGCAAAGTGGTTGAATTGGTTGAATTGGTTCAAATTTCTTCAGAGAGATGGATACAAATATAATAAATATATTTTTTCTTGCCTGTTCACTAGCCGGTGGTTTCTTTTTCTCTTTTCTTGGATAGTTCATAACGCCGAGGCTAAAAGCAAAAGCATTCTTTGTCTATGATGGTACTATTCGAAGAGGACACGCGAAAACAATTTCCGGTGTGGATTTCCTTTTAGGCTAGCTCGAAAGTAAAGTATTAGAGACTTTTTTAAGAGAGGTTACGCGAATTATGGTCGGGATTTACAGCTTTAAGACTGATGTTGCAAGCGCTACTGCGAGGGAGAAGAGTACGTTTAAAAATTGACAACTCAAAGTACAGTTCAAAATAAATGATTGATGCTATCGGATAAATGATCAAATTCTCAATTTCCGAGCAAAGTCGGAAAACTGTTACTGCCACTGACCTTAATATATCCCTGAACCAAGTTACTATACTCAATCCCAGACAACCAAAATCTTTGATCGGAGTTTTTTTGAAATTGGTACCCTAATATTATGGCGGCACTACTCAAAGAATAGCGGTGAAAATTCATCGAGAGCGCTAGATCTACTTTTCCTCGAATACTTTTGATGATGTAGCGCCGTCAGATGTTAATTTTTAACACTGCAATGGCTTCTTCTCGGGTACCAATTTAAAAAAAACTCTGATTAAAGATGGCGGATATAGCTTGGTCCAGGGATATATAAAGGTCAGTGGCAGTAGCAGTAAAAAAGTAAATATAAATACTACCTAGGTTCCCATGGTACACTCGAAGGTAAGCAATAACAACAAGCACCAGCTAAGGATAGAAAATATATTAAAGTCAAACATCACCCATAAGTGTCCCCGTTTCATATCAGACACATGTTTCATATCAGGACAGTGTCTCCCTATTGTTATATTGTGCTGATATAAGCATAAAATCTCTTTCTTTTCCTTTATCTGACCAATCTTGACCCACATTCGTGTCAATCCAATGTGAAAAAGCTTGTAAATCAAAATTGATGAGTAAGCAAACAGTAACTCTTATTTAAAAACAAAACCTTTAATGAATTTTTCTTGTAACCGTTATACAGTTTTTATCTCACTAAAGGTCACCACATGCTGGTCAGTATTTTGTAAGAATTTAGGCTCTCTAAGGGTCGGTAACAATTTGGCATGTTACCGTCTTCAATGTCCGGACATGTATAGATTTGTTTATCTTCTACTTTTCTTTTCTTCTCTTTCGCCTGGGTCTGAAATAGAAGTGTTAACACAAAATTGAATTGGGAATTAAATGAGTTCAAAGCATTAAAATACAGTAAACTTTTAATAAACAATTATTCGAGCCCGCGGTTATTTGAATTAAGGCAGCTGTGTACCCGTAAACCCCAAATGTTTCAAAATCTTTGTAAGAGTACATCCCCAAAATGGTTGAATTGAAAATTCGGCAGAAAAAAGCTATTCAGTTATTAGAGCTGTCAGTCATTAACATCAACATTTTCTTAGCGATTTTTGTTAAAAAGCTAAAATTAAGATTAAGATTTTCGCCAAAATTGAGCCTCTCGTTCTTATCAGAAAACATGTAAACATTTTAAACTCTTTTCCAGAAAAAAATTGAATATGGGGGGTGGAGGATATAACATTTTTTAGAAATTTAACCCCCGGACATGGTGAATTTTGACTCCCCGGACAGCAGGTCTGACCCCCCAGACAAGCATCAGTTGACCTCCTGGACATTCAAATTTTAACCCTCAAACCGAGCAAAATTACCCTCAAAAATAGCAAATTCACCAGCCGGACAAGGAAAATTTTGTAGATTTTTCACTACCCTCCGGATACTATATCCTCCACCCCCCATGTATGGACATTTTTTGGAAGATTTTCTTTTCGTACCATTTTATAGGCTTTGCATATATCTTTGAGAGGGCAATCACCACATTTGGGTGCTTTCGGTGTACACGTCAACGCACCAAACTCCATCAAGGCTTGATTGAAATCACCAGGTCTGTCAGGATCAACTACTTCTTTGGCTAGTTCCCTGTCAAAGTAGAAAAGTATGTTATTCACGAGGCTATATATCTGTGTTCGTTATTCAATTCATGAAATGCACCATTGCAATGACATTACATCATGGACCCAATAGCTGATTGGTTGCAAGTGATGTATTGGCTAGTTTTACGTCACTTTCAACCAATCAACTGTTGGGTCCGTGGAAGACATTGCAATGGTGCATGTCATGAATACAATATACACCCTGGCCAGTTAGCTTTTTGTCAAGTTCAACCAGAGGATTTTTACCAGAGGTACTAAAGCACGCTTTAGACCATGTTCGCACGTGACGGTTCCGTTTCGCTCCGAAACAAAATGAAGCCATTCTATTTGTTACATCCAAGTGTTACGTCACTTCTAACCAATAGAATGGCTTTTTAATCCTCTTCAATTCAACATCCATGTGTTCCAGTTAGGGCCCCATGAAGCGAAGAAAGAAAAACTTGAATGTTGAATGTGTATTTTTTAAGCCAAATAAATTTTTTTGCAAAAATCTGCTTGAGCCATCTTTATTATTATTATCTTTATTTGAGCCAGGGTTTATTTTATCTAAAGCTCCACACGGTTGGCGAAGGTAGTGCCGTACGGGAAATCATTATTAAATGCAATTTTCGTGAATTTTGGCCATTTTTGCGAATTTTGGCCAAAACCCCTAGGAAAATGAAAGAAATAGAGTGAAAAAAAGACCGATTGGGAAAATTTTGTACAAGTGAAAATTTTAGATTCCCAATGCGGGAAAAAATATTCCACTTAAGGTAGCATCTATCAATCTCTCATACCATAATAATTCTTGAACTTGATTGGAGTTTGAGTTAGCTCCGATAGAACATAAACGACACAAAACACGAATGACATTCCCATCAACCACACCACATGGTTCGTTATACGCAATGGAAGCGATCGCTCCTATGAAAACATTAAAAAAACTTTTAATTCATGATATGCACCACTGGAGAGTCTTCTGAGAACTTTTAAAATTTCCACCCAATACGTCACTTAAACAATAGAAAAAGTGACGTATTGGGTGCAACAAAAACAGAAAAGTTGCATAATTTCGTAAAGTCATTACCTTGGTGCATATCATGAATATAGGTACTTATGAAATTTACGCCGTAATTCATGTTGAATGGTAATGTAAAATGGTAACAATGGTGCACTATCGGATATTCCAATGACGGATTGGCTGCCGGACACTCATTTTCTCGTTGGAATATCAGTGATGTGCCGACATCACTGAGATATGTGCGCACTGAGATATGTGCGCCCTTACATCCTTACTACCAATTATGCTCAACTAAAGTTTGAATAGCTTGCTTTAGCCTGAGTCGTAGCCGGGAGTCTACTGTGTAAAAAGCAATCTGTTGACAGGGCAGGAATAGGTGCTAGCCTATACTAGACGTCAGCCGCATTTTTTCTACGGAATTAACGAGATGAAAAATCCTGGTTTTTAGTGACGTGCTCGCTAGAAGAGGTGCTTGATTTTCATCATTTTAGACTCCTGAACCCAGATGGCACACAACGTTATTTCAACGTTCATCTAACGTTATATGGACGCTGTGAACGTTAGATAAACGTTGAAATAACGTTGTGTGTTTGCTGGGAAACATTAAACTAACCTGCAGTATAAGGTCCGACGCCGGCTAGTTTCTTTTGCAAGGCTGTTGAAGTTCTTGGGATTTGGCCATTTAATTTATTCATCACCTAAAAAAAAGTTGGGTAGGAAGATGCTTAAATATAAAGGAAGTAGAATATGGTAAGCAAAACGGTGGATATTTTTAATTTTATAAAATCCTGTAACAATTCTCGTATTATTATATCTATGATTATCTCCTTTGAAATAATGACAAAGTTCTCTTCAACATAAGAGCTATAACTCACAACTCATTCTACTTTTTTCAATCACTGAAACAACACCAAGATTTAATTTTGCGAGCCAAAAACCGCGAAATTTTCTGGGTCTATTTCCCGAATAAGCGTTTTCAAAAGATTTTGCGACATTTATATCCACCAAAATGGCAAAAAATCTTGTGAAAATTAATCACCGATTAAAATATTCATTACCTCTTGAGCACCTTGGTGTAAGCGTTTTCCACGAGAGTAGTAACCCAAACCAGACCATTGTGTGTTCACTTCCTATAACGAAAAACAAGTTAACAGTGTTTAAGGCCGGTCCCCACTTGCGCGCGCTGCGATCGCACCTTTTGGCTTCAAACCATTTAGCTTGGTAAAAAAGATTATGTCATAAAAATATAGCGCGCGCTCGAAAAGTTGTGTACATTTCAACTTTTTTCAGCCGTTACTTCAGATCACGCCAATGGAATTTCTTCATTTTTCTTTTGACAAATAGCGTGGAAGCTTTGCTCGAAAATATGGGATCGCAGCGCGCACAAGTGGAGACATCCAATGAGAAAAAGACAACGACTAGAGAGAAGTTTTCAACGATTCCTAGGCAAACAAAATCGATGCAAACAGATTTGCTGCACATTTCAGATGACGAATTTAACCAAGCACTTTCTTTGTTGTTTTTTTTACAATTTTTTGGCCGTAAATGTTACTTCCAATCCAGAGTTTGTATATAAACCACGCAGAGGGTGCAACTTATACAGGAAATGAGCGGCTTCAAATCCTATAAATGAGATTCGAATCTGCTTTCAGATATATCTTATTATACCGGGTGCACCAAAAAAAGTATACAACTTTGTCGAGATATTGTGAGCTTCAGGATCTAAATTTTTTATCCATTCTTTTTTTATCGCATAGAGGATGCTCTAACTTGAATTTTGAACTATCATACATTAGGTTTGAAAAAGTAATTCGAAAATTAGTTTTAAAAAACTGACTTTTTTTTTATGTCAAAATTTCAAAAAATCATCAAAAACAGCGATGCGGTGATTCTGGAATAGACTTTAACCTCAAGGAACGGCAATTATTCTGGTTAATTTATCTCAAAAGAATTTTGATATACCTCTATTGTTGCTTCAGCTAAGTCTTCCACCGTTGGCCATTTCTGGAAAAAAGAGTTAAGTTTGAGTAAAACAAGGTTATGAGTTACAATCCTCTACAAACACAAACAGTCGGATATTAAGAACGTCTGATTCGTTAAGGCTGGTCTCCACTTGCGCGCACTGCGATCACACTTTTTCGAGCAAAGCTACCACGTTATCGGTCAAAAGAAAAATGAAGCAATCCCATTGGCGCGATCTGACGCAATGGTTGGAAAAAGTTGAAATGTGTTCGACTTTTTTTTCGATCGCACACTACATTTTTATGACGTAATCTTTTTTCCAAGCAAAAAGGATTGAAACCAAAAGGTGCGATTGCAACGCGCGCAAGTGGAGACCGGCCTTTTAGAGGTTGCCATTAGTCTACCAAAAGGATTCGAAATTCTGAGGGAAGGAACGACGCACGCTTTTCATTACTATCGGTACCATCAATCTATTTTCACGGCTGAAAAGATGATTTTCAACCATTCAGTAACACACTAGCCTTTCACAACACACATTCTATTTATCAAGGTTTTAAGAAAAAATCGTGGACGTTTCGTACGGGCAAGTGACACACCTACTTTCAAAAAGAAGTATTGCTGACAAATAAGCAAAGCTGCTTATCAACTTCCCCCACCGAGTTTGAAACAATCAAAATCATTTGTCATTACTCTTAGGTTCCAAATAAACGGGCCCCCCCGCTTGTTAATTTTTCGAAAATTTTCCAACCCCCCCGGACCTTATTAGGACCCCCCCGTTTATTAATCTCTAAGAATATTTTCAGCTGTCAAAGAGAAGGCCCCTTATTTTGCTCTAAATAGCCTGATTTTAGCCTAATTTTACCTTATTTTTGGGTCTCAGAAGTACAATTTCCAACCCCCCCGGCAATTAGGTCCCCCCCGTTTATTAAAATCTAGAAAATTTCCCAACCCCCCCGTTTATTCGAACCCCCCCGTTTATTTGGAACCTAAGAGTAATAATAAGATGTTTTCAATCTCTAAAGCCCTTTGCTCTTCCAAAAAAATCCGTTCATGAGAGTGCTGGATACATTATTTTTCTATGATCTGCCCCTGGACATTTCGATTTTTCAAACCTGGGACACGTGCTTTGATTGGACAAACATCAAAACGTAAAAGTGGCCCCTGGATAAGATATTTTGACATGGACATCGCAGGTTTTCTGGAAAATCCAAAGCAACAAAACTTCCGACGGCAAAGTGCAAGTGCAGAATTTCTTACCTTTATCCAACGGTTGTAGTAGTCAATGACTGTTGCAACTTGCGTCTGAAAATGAAGAAAAATTGAAGGTTATAAAGCAAAGAAAGAAAACTGGACTTGAGAAATGAACCCTTTTCAACCTTTTTTCACGTTTTTTATGAGGACATCCAAATATTTCGAAGCCTACGGATGTTCTTAGCTTTTTGAATTTTAAGCCTAAAAAAATGTTCTTATTTTCACTATTTTGCGATTATTATTTTGTAACTTTCTTAGAAATTTGTTATCAATATTTTAGCCATCGAGGCCTTACGTCCTTATTATAGTTTTTTGTGCAGAAATTTTTCGCTATTTTGTAGATATTGAGGCGACCTAAAAGAGATAATGGCTATTTTTAGTTGAGATTTTAGTTTTCAAGGTTTTGAAAACGAAAATGTAATCTTCTATTTACCTGCTGTAGCATGATCTCGGAAACCCATACTAAAATGAAAAAAAAAAACAAAGATAAAATATAGGGCATAAGTAAGTAAGTTTGCGACCGCAGTCGAGAGCGACCCGAAGGCTCCCTTTTCTCTAGCTGTCTACCCGAAAGTGGGAGAGGGCGCCACTCCTTTCCCTGGATTTCTCCACTTACCCTTGATCCGTCTCTTTAGTTGCTGAGCATCAAGCAAAGAGGCATCAAGTACCATTTTGGGAATCTTTGGTATGACGCAGCTGGGGATCAAACCCACAACCTTGCGCACCGCAGCTGTATGCTCTCCCTTTATGATACCGCATGATAGGACATATATTTCACAAGGACAAACATTCCTGGACTCACCCATGGTTATAGGAGTAAGGTCTCAGAGTTAAAGTAAGACTTTCCCAGTTGGGATGAGAATTGAAATCACATTTTTAGAAACTAATTTTAGGGTACTTTCACCACTTTTAACACTTCAAATCTTTAGTTGGTAGGAGGCAACAGATCTGTGTTCAAGCCTTAGCAGAAAGAATCGGCTAGCCAAATACTTCTAAAATAAACGAATACACAAAAAGCCCATACAGTGAATAATACAGACCTGAGTACGCCCTCTTGTTTTCATCTTGACATTCTTTAGCCTAAAAACGAATAATGAAAACAAATCATTAGATCTGATTTCTAATTTTATCAACTTTATCAATTTTATCGATTTTCGAAGCAAATTGAACTCTGTGACCTATATTTAGAAAGTTTGGCCGCGATTTTCGCTTGGATTTTTAAGATTTTAAGTCGACTGTTAAATTGGCATGTCCAAGGCAGCAATAAATATGTGAGTCTTAAGACTCGCTATAGTCATATTCTGATTACCGAAACCATATATTTAAATTTCTATATCGGACGGAGGATCAAGACAAAAATAACATTAGATGCTAGAAATTTCCAACATGTTTCGGCCAGGGCCGTTTTCAAGGTATTATTTAAATATCTAGCTAGCTGGCGCGCGCAGTACGTATCTCGTTTGGTAAAATTGTGTGCGCGATATACTAAAAAATTAGTCCCTATATGGCTAATTTCTAACTGATGTTGCTGTTGCCAGCTAGCTTAGAAGTAGACTATATTTACTTTTTTTGTTTTTTACTTTGTTTACGGATATCATGAAGTAGCTTACAGGGGTCGAAAATTTGATCGTTTTATGAAAAGATTGAAAATGTGTCACTTTATTTTACTGCTTTATCTATTTGTTGCTTTTATAACTTTAAAAGTTTTGAATATAGCAGATTTGATTTTTTGAAAAACATTAAAATAAAGTTATTTTCCCTTTCCTTTACCAGGTTTCCTTATATCGGGAATCTAGTCATAAATTGAATTAGAGTGTGCAAAGAGCAATATCCTTGTGAATTGAAACAGAAAAAATATTCAGATATATTAGGAACTTCATGACCAGAAAAGATTAGATTAATTTAAAGGTGGCAAAGGTATCATATCACTAACTTTCTCAAGCTTTTATATTCTCAGAAATGAAACTCTAAAAACTCATAATCATAGAACCAAAAGATTAATCTTAGGTTCCAAAAGATTGTACTCTTAGGTTCCAAATAAACAGGGCCTCCCGCTTGTTAATTTTTCGAAGATTTTTCAACCCCCCGGACCTTATTAGGACCCCCCCCACCCCCCGTTAGTAATTTTTAAGAATATTCTCAGCTGTCAAAGAGAAGGCCTCTTATTTTGCTCTAAATAGCCTGATCTTTGCCTATATTTACCTTATTTTTGGGTTTTCAGAAGTCAATTAGCCCCCCCCCCCCGTTTATAAAAAATCTCGAAAATTTTCCAACCCCTCCCCCCCATTTATTTGGAACCTAAGAGTAATAATGCTTCCAAAGTCAAGATATTCAAAGACGTGTTAGAACGTTTTTATATGGCACGTGGTCCATGATTTTTTTATATAAGAACAAAGCATATAAAAAAGAGGCTTCGAAGTCAAAAATCTTAAGAAGTACTTTGGCTTAAAACCCAAAAACTTTCGAAAATCTGAAGGCTTCAAAACTTTTGGACGTTCTTATGAAAAAAAAACGTGTATCTTTGTTCATCATCTAACATGACATGGGATAAGAACAGTTGCTATGAAAGGTTTCTTAATTTCTCGCGATATTGACAATCATTGTATCAAGGTTAAAATATTTTTTGATCTAAAATATTCAAGATGATAACATTTTTATTAGTATTGGTCAATTACCTTTCTATAAAAGGCGTAGTTTGATTAATATGTAGACTAGAGTATACTTTTTGCTGAAGTTAGCTTTTTGATAGTTTTTCAAGAGGAGGAGTACAGTCTATCAAAGAGCCTTAAATGGAATTCGGGCTAATATCTACGTAGACGTCCATACAAAATATCGGGTGTTTGATTCCGACTCAATTTTGCAATTCATATGACAAGAGGATATACGTTTTTTTCAATCTATTGGTTATTAGTTGACAATCTTTCAGTAGTTTGGATATCGACCTTGGTAGGGATACAACGTTTCTCTCTGTTGATTGAGAGTTAAGGAGTTTCTTAAAATCAGTGTTTTTCATTTGTAATCGTGCGTAAATCCAAGTAATCGCGATAGTCGGCTTCGATTCCCCGATCTTACCGGTTTGATTTCCCGATTTGGTTTGCGTTTGCGCTCGCACTTACTAGGATATACTCTTTTAAATTTTATGTTAGATATATTAAGAAAGGCTGACCACGATAAAAGATGTTTTCATAATGGTTCGCTATTCAAAAATGACAATTACCGGAATTTGCAGTCGTCATTACGGCTATTTTTGTCATAATATGCTATTTTATATCTCTATTTGTCGCTAGTACAGAGTTGTTTTTCAGATCTTATATAAAGATACAAAGATAGATTGAGTCGGTATAGTGCCATAATCTTGGATTTTTAGACAGTCTTACCACTGCATTCACAAGTTCCAAGGGCAGCAAGAACATTTGAAGAAGTGTGGGAATTCAAACCGGCAATACTCGTTTGTAGGGTTGACTCGTTCATCGCTCTATATCTTAAAGTTATTGATTCTGTCCTAAAAGCTAATTCAAGCAAAGTCTGTCTCAATATAATTTGCAACGGAGACAAAAAAAAGCTGTAACTTTTGATAGAATTCGAATAAGATAGCGTTTTTGTACTAGTTAAAAAGATAACCCGGAGTGGAATATTGTGAACAATTAAAAAAGATTAAAAAATGGGAGAACGAAGATGAAAAATGAAGAAGAAAAAAAGTGTGAAATTTCTTTTATCATATCAATGATTTTCTAAGATCAGAGAACCACTCGTGTGAAAATGATAGTCATAGCGCAATCATTGAAGAAGTTTCTATTCTTCTTCTTCATTTTCAATCTTCATTTTCCAATCTTTTTATGAGTTTGTTTTTCATTATTGTAATATTCCACTCCGGATTGTCTTTTCAACAAGCACAAAACCACACAAAACCGCTATCTAATTTGAATTCTACTAAAAATTATAGCCTTTTTTGTCTCTGCTGCAAATTATTTTGAGACAGACTTTAGTATCTTGAATTTCTCATACTGGTTCATATTATGTTGGTCTATAATGAGAGTTGTTTTATTTCAAACTGACGGCTTCATGGCGTCTCCACGCCAATAATCAGGTATGGTAGAGAATCGGGTAGAGACACCTTGAAACTGTGAGTTGAAAATAAGAATTTAGTCAACTTATAACAGATGAGAGATGGAGTTTTTATAAGATACTTTAACAATTGGTCATTTGAAGTAATAAAAACGATGCATTCTTTAGAAAAAGTAACAATATTGTTTTATTGCTGGTTAACGACCAACCAAATCAAATGAGAGCTTGTAAAAACTCTATCTCGTCCCAACTTATAGTCTATCATCCTATATACTATTGCTGTGTGAAAACTGGCATTGACAGTCAATTTATACTCATAACACTTTTCTATAACATTATCGAACACTCTATAAGTGAGAAAAAAGCTTCCGAGTACTTAAACTTTCATTGGTGTTCCCGTTTCATATCAGACACATATTTTATATCGGGACAGTGTCTGCCTATTGTTATATTATGCCGATATAAGCAAAAAAGTGTTTTTCTTTTCCTCTTTCTGACCAGTCTTGCTCCACATCCCTGTCAATCCAATGTGTAAAAGCTTGTGAATTAAAATTGATGAGTAAGCAAACGATATCACTCTTTTTTAAAGTAAAACCTTTATGCTAACTGTTAAATTATTGTTGTTTAACATTTTCAGAAAAAAACAAAAAAAATCCAGACAAAGCATTAAAAACACGAAAATATGAAGAAAGTACCATTTGTTCACTGGGTTGCCTTTGCAGTGCTTGTTTGTCTTGTTTCGACACAAGCAGAAAGAATAATTTTAAATGTCGGAGACACTTGCAGCCCAACATTAATCGCTCAGTCCTGCCACAAATTTGTACGTTCAACACCACGACAGTATACAGTGTGAGTTACTTTGTCTGATTTATTAGGCTATTCAATTTTGAATCCGTTTTTTTATAAGAGCAAACTACATAAGAACATAAGGCTTTGATGGCCAAAATGTTAAGAACAAGTTAAGAACATTTTAAGGCTTCGCGGACACCCAGTTTCTTAGGAAAAGGGACAAAAATATTTAAAAAATAGCGAAAATAAGAACATGTTAAGAAAATTTTTAGGCTTGAAACTCAAAAAGTTGAGAACATCCCAAGGCTTCAAATATTTTGGATGTTCTTATAAAAAAAGGTGTAGACACACTTTATACCACTCAGGCTGGGTAGTTTGGCAAAAAGAGGCACGGGGATGTACTGCTGGTCAGAGAACCTTTTTTAACCTTCATGAGTCATAGGTAGGGTTGCAAATGGAAAAATGGAAAAATCAGTTCCTTGTGGTTGAAGTAATTAGGAAAAAAATTGAAATTTTGGTTTAAATTTAATTTTGAATTTCAGTCCAATTATTTGGCAAAATTCTTAAAAACCGACTCCCACGTAGGGTTCATTATTCAAACCTCAGCGGAGTACCCCCGTCAGTCGGTAAAAGTAGTACCTCCCCCCGTGGTCTTTTCGGGTGCATGTCACTAGTCCGACACTTTCTTGTCCGACAGTAAAATAGTCCGAATCTATAAAATAAATTTACAATTTAGAAGTCTTTTTTTCCGATATCACTTTTGTCCGAAAACGAAAGATTTTAGAGTGTCGAATGTTGAATAAGGGTTTTCACTGAGATAATATTAATAAAAGTTCATTTTGGCGGCATTTTGACATAATTAGAAATAAAGGACCAACCAAATTTGCGTAAAGATAATTTATTGCAAAAAGAATGCACCGCCTTTAAGTGTTCCTTTTTGCATGTTCAGAATTATGCTATAAGGATTGTAAATTGCAAACTTTAATTCCAGCCCCCACCCCCGTCAAAAAAAAGAAGGGTCGTAAAAACAGCTTAATCCAATTTCTTGACTCTTGAAAGCATAATCCTAATAAGCTTCCCAAAATGGGCTCTTCCAGAAAAAGTCCGTACATGGGGGGTGGAGGATATAATGTCCAGGGGTTCATGACTCGCTTTGTCCATGGGGTAGAAAACAACTGTCCAAGGGGTAGATATCATTTGTCCAGGGGGTAAATACCATTTGTCCAAGGGTATATTTTTTGCTGTCCATGGGTTGAATTAGACTAATTTGTCCTAGGGGTGTTGGTTGATATGTCCATGGGGAGAACATGAGGACATGGTTGTCCATGGGGAGACCTGGAGACCTTAGACCCGAGGACATGTTGCAGAGGACATGTTGTTTTCCTGTTTTCCATCCCCTGCTGTTTTCCATGGGAAGAACCGTGAGGACATGTTGTCCATGGGGGAGAGGGGAGAGAACATATGTGTTGTCCATGGGGGAGACCTGACTGTTGGAGAGAATGTCCATGGGTCGGTCGTGTCATTTGTCCAGGGGTTGGAGAAGGGTCCTTGTTTGTCCATGGGGGAGAAATCAGATGTTTTGTCCATGGGGGAGAAATCAGGATGTTTTGTCCATGGGGGAGAAATCAGGATGTTTTGTCCATGGGTATTGATAGTATTGATAACGTATTATTATTATTATTACCTTATTACCTTAATGTCAGAAATTTTAGCGACCAGAAAAGTTCGCAAGTTAGACCATTCACAGATTTTTTCGTATTTAGTGGGATCTTAATTTCGCGATTCAACAGTATTACTTAAACTAATAAACTGCCTCTGTTCCTTTGAAAATACAAAAGAATGTTTACTTTATTTACCTTGGAAAATACAAAGAATAACTACCTCTTTTTGCTTTGAAAATACAAAGAATGTTTACTATATTTACCTTGGAAAATACAAATAATAACTACCTCTTTTCCTTTGGAAATACAAAGAATGTTTACTTTATTTACCTTGGAAAATACAAAGAATAACTACCTTAATTCCTTTGGAAATACAAAGAACCCTAAGTCATTTTCCTTTGAAAATACAAAGAATAACTACCTCTTTTCCTTCGGAAATACAAAGAATGTTTACTTTATTTACCTTGGAAAATACAAAGAATAACTACCTCTTTTCCTTTGGAACTACAAAGAATGTTTACTCTATTTACCTTGGAAAATACAAAGAATAACTACCTCTTTTCTTTGGAAACTACAAAGAATGTTTACTCTATTTACCTTGGAAAATACAAAGAATAACTACCTCTTTTCCTTTGGAAATACAAAGAATGTTTACTTTATTTACCTTGGAAAATACAAAGAATAACTACCTCTTTTCCTTCGGAAATACAAAGAATGTTTACTCTATTTACCTTGGAAATACAAAGAATAACTACCTTTTTCCTTTAGAAATACAAAGAATGTTCACTCTATTTACCTTGGAAAATACAAAGAATAACTACCTCTTTTCCTTTGGAAATACAAAGAATGTTTACTTTATTTACCTTGGAAAATACAAAGAATAACTACCTCTTTTCCTTCGGAAATACAAAGAATGTTTACTCTATTTACCTTGGAAATACAAAGAATAACTACCTCTTTTCCTTCGGAAATACAAAGAATGTTTACTCTATTTACCTTGGAAAATACAAAGAATAACTACCTCTTTTCCTTTGGAAATACAAAGAAAGTTTACTTTATTTACCTTGGAAAGTATATTGCTTTTACCCCCTGGACATTCCAATTTCACCCCCTGGACATTCCAATTTCACCCCTTGGACATTCTAATTTCACCCCCTGGACATCTCACATTCACCCCTAGAGCTTCTGCCTAGATACCCACGGACATCCCATTTTTACCTGTAATTTCCAACTTTGTGCCAAAAGCTTTTAGAATAAAAGAGGGCATGCATGCTTTATTGGGCTATTCCAGAAATGAAGAAATATAATTTTGGAATAAAGAAATGTAATCTTCGTTTTCCTTTAAAAATACAAAACACATAACACTCATATTCTTTCAAATATTGAAGATATGCAGGTTTCATTTTCCTTTTACAATACAGGATATCCGACATTAATTTTCCATGAAATTCATGTAACAATTATTTTCTTTCAAGTAACAAAGACATGCCAATTTCATTTTCCTTCAAGAATACAAGACACGTCACATTCATTTTCCTTCAAAAATACAAGACATGAATTGTTCTTTTTCGTTTTGAAATACAAGAAAAGTAAAGTTTATTTTCTTATAAAATATTAAAGAGATACAGCTTTTACTTTCTATAAAGCTACAAGACAAATTATTTTTCTTCAAATATTCAAGTAAAGTAGCTCATTGGTCAGCCCCGATGACCCTTCAAATCTCTTTTTTCCAGCGTCTCCAGTGTTGCTTTTTATTCCGATTTATTGGTATAATTCCGATTTTGGATTATTTTCGGAAACAAGTTATCGGGAAGACTTTGGCGCGAAAAATATTTTTCTTGGAAGAGAAAAGAAACACATAACTTCATTAAATAAAAGATTTGCGCATAATCATAAAAGATCACTATAATTAAAAGAAAAAAGTGAAAAATGATTTTTTTTGTTTATTCAATAAATTGAAAGAAGCTATTGCATTGTAAATAAATAGAGAGTGTAAAAGAAAGTTTTTTATGATTGGTTTTGAGGCTTTCTTGTCTGGAGAGTTTTTGTGTGTAAGAAAGGAACGTCAAAGTGTGGCGTAACATAAACTTAGAATCGTCATAACTTTTGATTGAGTTATCGAAACTGGACGGAATTTCCTAAGCAGCTTCCTCAATACACGTTTTTTTTTATAAGGAACACGTTTATAAGGAACTCGAGGCTGAAAATGGTCCAAAAAAATAAGGAATTGTTAAGGAACTGCTCAGGCTGAGAATAAGAAAAACAGTTTTAAGGAATCCAATTTTTGCGAATCCAAACTTAGCAGCTATGTAAATTAGGAACTCGATAAGGAACTTTGAGGCTGAAATTTTCTGTAAAAATAAGGAACTCCAGGCTCAGAGCAAAGGTAAGGTTCCTTCCCGGGGGGGTACTACCCTTGTCGACCGACGGGGGTGCTCCGCTGAGGTTCGAAAAATGGACCCTACGTGGGACTCGAAATTTGCGAAAAAAGTGACCCTGAATGGGACTGAAATTCAAAAATTTTCTCAAATTTTCTACTTTTTCCCCAAATTTTCCAAAAATAGGCACCCTACGAGGGACTGATTTTTCTATTTTGGTGTTTTTGCGACCCTACCTGGGACTCGTGGAGGTCAAAAAAGGTACCCTGACCAGCGGAGCATCCCCGTAACCCATCTTGCCCTAGTACCCCCCCGGGGGTTCCTTATAAAAAAACGTGTATAAAATACCCACGCTTGAGACGTATGTACTTACTAAATGTTAAGTCTAGTCCTAGCCAAAGAATGCTATAATAATATTTTAGGATGATTTTCCCAAAAAAGTTAAGAATATCCATGATGAAATGGATTTACACCATTCTTATAAAAAAGCGTGTACTAGACAGCTAACTGTGCCCCGGGGGAGGCACTTTATAGGCAAAATTGGGTACGGAGACGTGCTGTTTGTCGGGGTTCCTTTTTTAGGCTCTGAAGATATCTGACAGGTTCCCAAATTTACTAATTTTCAAGATGTGTATCGGACAGGGTCGATTTCTTATTATTTTGGACAATTTTCAGGGTGCAAAACAGAAAATCTTTCAAATTTTCGTCTACTTTTTTTTCAGGGCGAAAATGGGAAAAATTTTCAATTTTTCGTTCTGACCAGGGTCCCAATTTTGTCAAAAATTCATATCTGACAGGGTCCACTTTTCAAACTCCAGCGGCACGTCCCCGTCGGCCGTCAAGGTCAATGCCCCCCCCCCCTGGAACCGTGCACTTCCACTATAAACGAAGGGCGGCCTTGACTGGAGAAAAAATGAATAAATCAACATAAAAATGCAAAAAATGAACAAAAGTGACGAAAGCCACAGTGAACATATTATAAAGCGGCCGCCCCTTTCTCAGAGAATAAAGAACAGGCTTAAGACATTCTAACGAAAAGATTTATGTGAAATTCCAAGGATGAAATAATCTATCACATCTCTGTCTGCTTTGGACAAATTCAACTTTGTGTTAAACTTTTTTTTGTCTGAAGTTCAACCAAAATGAGCTTTTCAACCTCTTTGGCTTTAACATCGAATTAGGTTTCTTGATTGTACTTCCTTCTGATCGTTTTAAGCTTATTGGGCTGACCTTCCAGCGCAGCTGGTTTATTTTCTAATTAAAATATAAGAGATGTAATGTTCATTCTCCTAAAATAAAAGGCATGACGTGTTCATTTTCCTTCAAAATTACAAGACATGATGGGATTTTCTTAAAAATACAATGGAAACAGTGTTAATTCAACCAGGGTTTGAATTAACGACTCGTGATTCACGAGTTAGTTTTGGCTCAGATGAAAAAAATCACGAATCAAAAGAATTAGGAATTCAAAAAAATTAGGAGGAAAAAATTTCATTTCTCTAGCTGTTAGTGTTAAAGAAAGTATCTTGCCCCACATCTTTCTCTATATGTTCTTTCTCTCTTTCACTGGACATGTGTTACTATTCATGCCACACCCTCATTAATTACAAAAAGCTGATGGCGTGAGTTTGTTAGTTGTGTTTACTTTGTGATATTTTTTATCTAAGAATCAACTGGCTTTTCATTCCATTAATAAACTCATTTAATATGCAAAAGACTATTTATTTGATCTTCAACGCCCAGAAAGCCTACTAGACAAACAAACTTTTTCTTCACTAATTTAATATGCATAACACTATGTATTTGATCTTTTAAACATTCAGAAAACCTCTTAGACAAACAAACTTTAGTATGCATAATACTATTTATTTGATCTGTTTGATCTGTAATGTCCAGAAAGTATGCTAAACAAACACAATTTTGAAGAGTGATATAATAGCATTTTTCTCCACATGCGAGTAAATAAAACATTTACAAGAAAAAAAAGCACACTCCATCATTTGAAGAAAGTGAATGAAATTGCGTCTTCTTTAATAACTACACACAAGTTTTATTCTTTGAAAAATGACTAAAAAATATATACGATGATGGTCTAAGAAACGTTGTTACTAAAAGTGGTAACACAGGGTAACACATGGTAACAGGGGGTAACACTAGGGTAACACATGGGTAACACATGGGTAACAGGGGTAACACTAAGGTAACAGGGTAACAGTTTGAAAATGGTGGCTCTGAGGGGTCGGAAATTTGAAAATTGACTTAACCAATGTTGTTGGTGAATACAATGATAGAATGAATGATGCTAGTCAATGCAATGATGGAATCGATGTTGCTGGTGAATGCAATGATGGTGTTACTGGTGAATGCAATGATGGTGTTACTACTGGTGAATGCAATGATGGTGTTACTACTGGTGAATGCAATGATGGAATCAATGGTGCTGGTGAATTCAATGTTGGAATCAATGGTGCAGGTGACTGAAATGATGGAATCGATGTTGCTGGTACTGGTGAATGCAATGATGGAATCAATGGTGCTGGTGAATGCAATGGTGGAATCAATAGTGCAGGTGACTGAAATGATGGAATCGATGTTACTGGTGAATGCAATGATGGTGTTACTGGTGAATGCAATGATGGAATCAATGGTGCTGGTGAATGTAATGCTGGAATCAATGGTGCTGGTGAATTCAAGGTTGGAATCAATGGTGCAGGTGACTGAAATGATGGAATCGATGTTGCTGGTGAATGCAATGATGGTGTTACTGGTGAATGCAATGATGGAATCAATGGTGCTGGTGAATGCAATGGTGGAATCAATGGTGCAGGTGACTGAAATGATGGAATCGATGTTACTGGTGAATGCAATGATGGTGTTACTGGTGAATGCAATGATGGAATCAATGGTGCTGGTGAATGTAATGCTGGAATCAATGGTGCTGGTGAATTCAATGTTGGAATCAATGGTGCAGGTGACTGAAATGATGGAATCGATGGTGCTGGTGAATGCAATGATGGTGTTACTGGTGAATGCAATGATGGAATCATGGTGCTGGTGAATGCAATGGTGGAATCAATGGTGTAGGTGACTGAAATGATGGAATCGATGTTGCTGGTGAATGCAATGATGGTGTTACTGGTGAATGCAATGATGGAATCAATGGTGCTGGTGAATGCAATGGTGGAATCAATGGTGTAGGTGACTGAAATGATGGAATCGATGTTACTGGTGAATGCAATGATGGTGTTACTGGTGAATGCAATGATGGAATTAATGGTGCTAGTTAATACAATGGCCCTGAGGACTGAGGGGTAAAAATATAAAAGCCACGTGTTTTAAAGCTATTGAAAGTTAAATAGGGTTTCACTTTCTATCCGTTTATATCATCAATATCAAACTAATAAAATAAGTCATTTTGTCAATATAAGGAAAATAGAATAATGAGAACATTGTACCTCTAAAACTGGCCTTTCCAGTGTTCGCGGGGTGTTTGCTTAATGACAATTTTAATCTAGTTTTACTAAAGGCATCTCATTCGGTACAATAAGAATATTTGGCTTAATAAAGCTTAAAGATACCACACTTATATACAAAAGTATACCAATGTTTTTTGTAAAAAAGCGTCTCTTTGTCAAATTACATCAGGACTTGATTTGGATGTTCTCTACGGTTGAGAGAGCAAATAAACTTTTGTGTCTTTTTTTCCTTTTTTTTTTGTATTTTGTAACACCATCATTGCATTCACCAGTAACATCGATTCCATCATTTCAGTCACCTGCACCATTGATTCCACCATTGCATTCACCAGCACCATTGATTCCATCATTGCATTCACCAGTAACACCATCATTGCATTCACCAGCAACATCGATTCCATCATTTCAGTCACTTGCACCATTGATTCCAACATTGAATTCACCAGCACCATTGATTCGAGCATTACATTCACCAGCACCATTAATTCCATCATTGCATTCACCAGTAACATCGATTCCATCATTTCAGTCACCTGCACCATTGATTCCACCATTGCATTCACCAGCACCATTGATTCCATCATTGCATTCACCAGCAACATCGATTCCATCATTTCAGTCACCTGCACCATTGATTCCAACATTGCATTCACCAGTAACACCATCATTGCATTCACCAGTAACATCGATTCCATCATTTCAGTCACCTGCACTATTGATTCCACCATTGCATTCACCAGCACCATTGATTCCATCATTGCATTCACCAGTAACACCATCATTGCATTCACCAGCAACATCGATTCCATCATTTCAGTCACCTGCACCATTGATTCCAACATTGAATTCACCAGCACCATTGATTCCAGCATTACATTCACCAGCACCATTGATTCCATCATTGCATTCACCAGTAACACCATCATTGCATTCACCAGTAACACCATCATTGCATTCACCAGTAACACCATCATTGCATTCACCAGTAACATCGATTCCATCATTTCAGTCACCTGCACCATTGATTCCAGCATTACATTCACCAGCATCATTGATTCCACCATTGCATTCACCAGTAACACCATCATTGCATTCACCAGCAACATCGATTCCATCATTTCAGTCACCTGCACCATTGATTCCAACATTGAATTCACCAGCACCATTGATTCCATCATTGCATTCACCAGTAACACCATCATTGCATTCACCAGTAACACCATCATTGCATTCACCAGCAACATCGATTCCATCATTGCATTGACCAGCCTCATTTATTCTATCATTGTATTCACCCAACAACATTAGTTAAGTCAATTTTCAAATTTCCGACCCCTCAGAGCCACCATTTTCAAACTGTTACCCTGTTACCCTAGTGTTACCCCTGTTACCCATGTGTTACCCATGTGTTACCCCCTGTTACCCTAGTGTTACCCCCTGTTACCATGTGTTACCCTGTGTTACCACTTTTAGTAACAACGCTAAGAAAAACGATCTCCAAAGCTACAAAATTAAGTTCTATTTTACTTGAAGTTTGTTTTTTAAGGAATTTTTCACGAATCACTTTTGAAAAGTTAAATCAAACCCTGTCCACTACATAAAAAGTAAGGAATTCTTCTATCTTTACCTGTCAATCAATCGTCCCGGCTTTCAATCAACCGTTCTGGCTGTCAATCAACTTCACCCCTCGAATTCATTCAGTTTTGCTTTTGAAAGCAAAGTTTGATTTTTATAAAACTCATAAAGCAAAATTAAATTATCAACTTCAATTCATCTGTACTTAGACTTTAAAGCGAACCTGAAATTGAGGCCTCAAAACAATCATATCTGTAATAGGGGTACGGGAATGTGTCGCTTTCACCTCCACGAGTTCCACCCACGCAGGGTCGCAAAAACTCCTAAATAGGAAAATCGCTCCCTGGATTTCCCTTTTCGGGAAAGAATCTAGAGATTTGTTTCGAGGGAATTTTATTCAAATTGACCTAACGGTGACACCTTTTCATTCGGGCCAATTATACATAAAATAAAGGTTCTTAACAGTTCGCGACATATTCATGAGATTGGATATTTTCGTCCACATCTTTAGAGCGTACTGGGCTATAAATGCTGAACACATCCCCTTTGATATGTTACACATTTTTTATAAGCAACCGAGTTGCTAAGGGTCCAGCCCTGAGAATGGAAAAAAAAATAAGCAACGTGGTCTTAGAGCAACATACACTTTTTTTTATAAGAACAATTTTATAAGAACAATAAGGCTCAAAAATGCCAAAAAATAAGAACAATTTAAGAACAGTGGAGAGGCTGAAAGTATTTTAAAAAGTAGTTTTTTTGTTATTAGGTCATAATGACATAATATTATATGATGGATTATAAAAATATAAGGGATTTGGTAGATAATGAAAATATTAAGCAGTTATTGGACAAAGTCGAAGCCTCGTCCAATATCTTTTCTCGCACGTCCAATATTTTTTTTATTGGATGAGACTGCGTCCAAATAAATGGTTTATTATCCGTTCATCGCTAAAATATTTCTCGTTTTCAAACATAATTCCAATTTATAAGCTCGTAAATCTGGTTTCTTGGTAGTTTTTTATTCACTAGCCATAATTTTCATTAAAGTGCCACCGCAGAAGAACGATCAAATAAGTTGTTGAATTTGGAAAGAAATGTTACTGATAGCCGTTACTTCTGTTAGAATATCATCTCATCTGAAGCAAAATTTAGTCTACAAATATTAGCAATTTGTGTCCATCTCATAGATATCTTCTTATAGAGATAAGATAAAGTTATTTATCTGTTTTTTTTTTGTTATCTCTTTTATTACCAAAATAATGGTATATAATGGTTTGTTTATATCATACTAAACGCTACTGTACTAAACTGCCATTTTACTGTAATAGTCAAACGACGAATTTTTGAAAGGATAAAAATTTTTAATTTGGGTTGCTCAGAGCAGTTAATAACTACTTGTGGTTTGAATAGGGAATTTCCCTTAATTCGACTCCCTGAGGTAATAAAAAAAGACATATAGAGCTTTGAAAATGGGTAATCAGATCAAAACAAATCCGGAAAAGTGTTTTTAATGATGATAAAACAATAGAAATACAGTCAAGCTAAGAATGTTACCGGTACACCATTTAACCGGAACTAAAATACTGAAACGCGCGCGCAAAATTATGAGATGTTTGCCCAACTTCCTTATGCGTGAAGCTATGAATGCCATCCTCGGAAGCTTTAGGCTTCCTGCGGTGGCAAAAAGTCTTATTACGCGCGTCGGATAATAAATAGTTATGGCAAAAAGAATCACTGGTTTCTAAAATCCTCTAAATAGTAAAGTAAATAGCCAAAACTTGTTTTTTACCTTAGAAAAAATAAGAACAAAATAAGAACAATTCAAGGCTCAAAGTGCCAAAAAAATAAGAACAGCCGAGCCTCAGCAAAAATTTACTGGTTCTTATAAAAATAAGTGTAGCCCTGAAACTGAGCATGGACTGGGACAGACAGCAACCAAAAATAACTAATAAGGACGTATTTCCGGCATTATTTGGCATTAAAATACCAAATTTGAGCTATTTTGGACATAAAATGATATAAAAAGCCAAAATCTTTGAAGTTGCTTGACATTTTTGGCTCAAAATCCTTAAGTAACTTTTTGGCTAAAGTCCGGAAATTCCTTAGCAACTCTAGCCCTGAGCCGAAAATTTGGGTTGCTTGTAAAAAAAAGGTGATGATATAGGGGCTGTGTATCGTGTTTAAAATTCTCGTCCGCGTGTTTTTTTAGTTTTAGAAACTTGATAGCTTGATTTAGTAAGTTAGGAGAGATTTTTAAATTTCATTAAATTTTAATTAAAAATTTGAATAATACAATAATTAGATTACTGGAGCCTTTCTATAACATTTAAGCAGGTTACCCCAAAACTAGAATAACTCTGGGACAGGAATTTTATACACGATACGCATCCCCTATATCAAAAACAATTCTGATGATGCGCGCGGCGGCGCCGCCTATGGGCTATATGATACAAGATCTGTTATCAAACCCGATCAAACCGATCAAACCGATCAAACCCTATCCAGACGTTTCTTTTTTAAGGCTTCCCTCGCAAAATAAGGGGTGAAGCTCTTTCCAAAAACCAGTGACTGATTTGAAAGCACATTCATTCTACTAAATGGAAGTTTTTCCCCAACATTTTTTTCGCCAAAAGGTATATCGTGTGTGACAAAAGAAAAAATCTAAAAACAAAGAGAAGAGTTTTTCTCCTTTTTAAATCAATAGGACACCCTCCAAATAGATTCAATATCAGTTTATTTGTTGAGGGTCTCGAAGTTTTAGTTTTAGACCCCCATCATGGAATTTAGCAACTGAACTTAAGAATGCCATTTTTAATGCATTTTAACCTGTAGATTACCAATTTCGATCTTAACCTAAGAATACCGTAAGAATATTTTTGGATAATTTTCGTTAAAAAGTTAAGAATATCCATGATGAAATGAAAAAACACCATTCTTATAAAAAGAAAAGCGTGTATTGCTATCTGCTCGCTTCATATAGCTTAGGTTTTTTTTTTCTTTATTTTACTCATCATTGCTGTTTAAATGAAACAACTTCCCAAAAAAGACAAGTTTCTTTTTATTAAAATCAAATAAAAGTCATTGACGTCATCGTCAGTCTTTTGTTTATTAATAGAAACATTCTATTGATACTTGATATATTTATTCGTTTATCAAAGAAGCAAAATTTTCTCACGCGCATTCTTTCTTTACATATTTTATATAAAGATAGCCATTTAAAACTAAAATTTTTCCGATTTGTTCTGAAAGTATGTTTCAGCTAGAAATGATGATGTGTCGTGACGAGACAGGGGTATAATCAAGGTCATCTAACGTGCTCTGGTTGTCTAGGTAACCCTACAAAGCTTCAGAACACATCTTTTGTAGAGAAAAAAACGAGAAAACACATTATTTTACAAGTTTCTCTTGCCGTAAAGATGATTTCCTGGATTTTGGAACACACCTAACCATAAAGTAATTATAACTTTAGAGACATGTAGTGCAATATAAAAGTTTCCTAGAAAATAGAACACATCATTTGTATAGAAAAACTGAAGATCATAACATGTGGTCTCCTAGATGCTAGAAGATATGAACACATATTTCTAAAAAATTGCTTCGTCAACTGCTTCTGGAGATTAGCATTAGAACCTAAGAATACAATTTATAGCATTTTTAACTGTAAATAATTGCCTCCCATACCCCAGTAATAATGCTCATCATACTTTCACAAAAATGCAATTTTATGCCCCCCGGGTTCAGGTGTGTATAGTATTACACGTTGAATTTAGGTTGAATTTAGGATGATCAAGTAACTCTTATAATCTGAAACAGAAAAGAAAACCTCTCGAATATTTGTTTAAAATGGACAAAATAGTATTAAGAGTGTGTCGCGTCTCAAATTACAAGTAGAGATATAAAGTCAATGTAAAGCCATGTTTGCAACGGATTGGAAAGAATATTCAGATGTTTCTTTTATTTCAAAACAAAAGAACTGTTTCGATCCGGCCCGGATCGCAAAAAAAGTTGAAAAAACTCCAACTTTTTTTTCGATTCGTTTTGATCCAAACACGTGAACAATTGAACCGTTCACGTGAAGAAAATACGTGGCAACTGGGTCGAAGATAGTCCTTCGTTCCAATCCATACCGATCCGTACTTCCTGGTATTTGCTTTTTCTTAAGAAAAGTACAGTAGAATTCCCCTGCCTTTACTTTTTATAAAACGAATGGAATGGAAGAGAAAGCAAAAGGTGGACAAAATTTGATTGACAGCTGTCGTTTTTTGATTTTGATTGACGGATGAAATATTATTTGTATTGTTTTCATTTGCTAAACTTACGAACGTCTCGTTTGGGACTTGAACCGCCATGATAGAGACTCGGAGTCTACGATCAGTTCCAAAAAACTTGGCACAAAAGAGAAATTCCCCAGGAAATTTCATAACCACAAACAATTTGGAAGCGCTCTAAATTAGATTGGAATGCACTCTTGTTAAAGTGTTTTCCACGCACATTGTGCCCGTCTTTTGCCAGTTTGGTATAAAATGTTATGAATTGCGTGATTTTGCAGTGCGGCGATGGATCAAGGGATAGAGCGCTGGCTTTCGAAGCTGAAGGTCTCTCTTTGGTGGTGGCTCGAATCCCACTCGATTCGAAAATCAGACTGGTCGAAATTGATGGACAAATGATTGACAGGTATGAAAACTCTGTCAGCCAGTCAGAAAAGAGAAAGACAGGAGTAGAGATAAGGATCACATTTCGGAGTTTTGTATTTTACGTTTTCCAAAAAGAGAATTTATCGAATACCTAGTAATTTCGAATGTAAATTTCAATTTCAAAGTTTGTATATTCGTGTATTTTCAAAGGAAAATCTCAATTTCAACAATTTTCTCTGGGGAGAGGGGGTTCTAGGTTTGTGACGATGGTTCATTGGTATGTGCTACCTGACTTCTTGCACTTCGAATTTTGTGACCCTCAACGGGACTTTCAAGTAGTTTAGCTTTTTAAGGTGCATAAACTGATATTTTTCCCATGCATTATTTTCGCGATGTTTTGGGAGACAGTAATTAGATTTTGTAATTTCATGACCCTTAGCAGGATTTTAAAGATCAAAGAAAGGCACTTTTGAGGGGGGAGAGTATACATCCCATACCCTCCATTTGCTTTGGTAGCCCCGGGTATTTTCTAAGGGAAATAAGCGTCATTATATTCTTTGTATTTTCAAAGGGACATCTCAATTTCAAATTCCTTCTATTCTGAAGAAAATGAGCTTCATACATATTCTTTGTATTTTAAAAGGAAAAGTTCAATTTCAAATTTCTTAGTAATCTTTAAAGGAAATTTCCAATCTTTTTTACTTCCTTAGAAAAACATATTTCAAATTCTTTGCAACCTACCAACTATTTGGCTTTTTGATTGACAGCTGTCGTTTCTTAATTTTGATTGACAGATGAAATATTATTTGTATTGTTTTCATTTGCTAAACTAACGTGTCCCGGATGTAGTTTAGGTATAAACTATCCTAGTCTGAATCGCAGACCTCTACAAAACCGCAGGTAGTATAGAAGCACGAATTCGTTAGAGGATGCAAGCAGCCTAAAACTATCCCGGATGGGACTTTAACCGCTGAGATAGAGACTCGGAGTCAGTGCTCTATCCCCTCAGCTGGTCGTACGTTATTTTGAGAAACGAAACTTTCTCATTGGACTGGATCGGGGTGGATCTCAGTGGACAACGGAAACAGGGATATGGTAGCCAAGATTCTAAGCCAATAGTATTTAAAGATGTATACTACGAGGTGTTTCGCAAAAAAAGTATACTCAAAGGAGTAGACATACGAAAAAACTTTAAACTTATTCAACTTAAATTTTATATGATTTTGACCTGTGCTTTTCACGGTAAACTCAAATATTTGAAGCAATTCTAATTTTTGCCTTCTCGATTAGACTTTTTCAAGGGATCCCCATTTCATTCAAGCTCTCCCCCCCCCACTTGTTGCAATGTCCCTGTCCATTAGCAACCCGACAGTATGTGAAAATTAAATTCAAAAATAAATCATGAATCAAAAATAAATCATAAATCTTGAACAAAATTTTTCGAGTGATTTAGCCCTCGGTCCCATCCAGGCTCCTTATTTTTGTGACCTCGTCCCAATCATGATCGCTATTCCAAACTGGGTCCCATTCTGCGTCAAGTTTTAAATTTGACTTTAAACTACTTACTCGAAAGCACACAAGTTGCGCACGCCAAAGATAGAGAGGGCGAAGAGAACAGAAACGGGCGGACTTCTATAGATATACTTCCTATATAAAAGTATCTTATATATCTATAACAAATTAATATTTAAGTCTTATATAATCAGTCCTATTGTTATTTAAAAAAAACACATTTTTTCCCCTTTTTCCCATTCTTGATTTTAAATCGCTGAAAAAAATAGACTCTCCATCCTAGAAAAATAAAATCTTTGACCCTCTGTAAAACGTAAAAGGACCCCCTGGACAGCAAGTAATACGTAATACCCTCTGCACAAGGGCTTTCTGCTTTCTTCCCCTTGGACAAAACCACTTTTTATCCCCCTGGACAACACATGATTAACACCCTGAACAAGGACTTACCCCCTCTGGACAAATTCTTTTACCCCCTGGACAAACTTTTTTACCCCCTGGACAAAACCCTTCTTGGCCCCCCCTGGACAATATAGACATACTTAACTTTTTACACGACACGGATTTTATCTTTTCTCATCGATAGAAGCAGTGTATTTTCTTTTTTTGCTTTTGTATGATTTTCAAATGCCAATTTCAAAAAACTTTTGAAATACAATAAAAATCTTCCACTTAATGATATCTTTCCAACGAGAAGTTACGTTTTAGTAAAGCATTTTTTTCAAGAGTAATCATCTTGAAATGCACGAACAACTGCTTATTTTTTTGAAACAGACTTTAAATTCTATGGTTTGCTTAGGACGAGGAAGATATTTCATATGCTGAGGGTCTCAAAGTAAAGAATCCAGCATTTACTAAAAAGAGGCAAAAAGAGACAAAAATTTCATAAAGAACGATAAATTTCACCGTCCACATCTCCGTCCAGGATAGAGGGTCCACCTCTACATGTTATTGTGCAGGATTCTTTACAGGAGCACACTGGCTTATTTACTTTGTCATCTTTACTTAGTTTAGTGGTGCAAGTGTATTAACCTTATTAGTAGAAACCCTACGGAAATAAGAATAAATGACGTCACAGGAACTAAAAACACAAAACTATTACCGATGCAATAATATTCATATAACTATAAGGAATCTTGACTTAACTGTAACTCCAAACGGGTATGGTAAAATGGGTATGTTGCCATTCTCTCAAAGGGTCACGATTTTCCAAAATTTAATGGAAACTAATCAAAATTGACCAACATTTGCTGGAAATCGCCTAAAATTTTGGCAAAAATCTCTAAAAGGGTGCCAAAAATGTCAATTTCTTTTTCTCTGAAAGGGTCCGTTTTCGAATTTTGGCTCCGAAATACCCGTCACCTCGCAAACTTAGTACAGGGCCTTCAAAGCTGTCTTTTAAAAAATCACCCAACGATGTCTGCTAAAAGGACTACAAATTTAACATAGTATTGTAACTTTTTAAAAATACTGTTGTCTACAAATGATTGATTTTCTTCCAGGATTTTTTAGGACTTAAAATCTTTTCAACCTGTAATTTGGATGTACATTTATAATCTTATTTAGCGATTATTTAGCGATATAAAGGTTTCACTTATCAGAAAGGGCACCCAATAATTCCACTCTGTATAACACTATAATATAGTTTCGCATACTTTTTTGAAGCAAATATACATTTTTGGTTGAGCGTGCACTCTGAAGTCCGAGAAGTCATATCAGTGTCTAAATATGTAACTTCGACTTTGACAGTGAAAACAGCACCTTCTGCTGCGTGGAGTATAGAAACAGTGTGCCACTTTTTAGAAAATGAAGGTGGCAATGTTTTTTCAAAAATTTAGCCAGATGTCAATCAAACGAATCGAACGCCGAATCAATTGAACGCAATTGAACACAATCGAATAATTGCAATTCGATTATCGAACGCAATCCAATATTACCCTTGATTTATTTACCGTTCAATTAATCGATTACGTTCGTTTGATTAAATTGTATTAGATTTTATTCGCTCTCGCACGGTACGTAAGCGCTCGGCCGCCCACAAAAAGCTTTAATGGAGTGATCCAATTTAATTTAATCGCAATGAAACTCATCGAACATATCGTAATCGAACAAAACCGAAGATCAATCGAATGTAATTGGTTCTGATTACCCATGATTCATTTCGACCGTGAAATGGCCTATCAATCGATCCAATCTAACCTTATTCAAACGCATCGAATATTACGCTGGAATCGCTGGAATCGGCCGTTTGATTGAGCTTCAATTACGTTCGACAATCGATTCGCAATTATTTGATCACGTTCTATTACACGTTCGATTGTTTCGTTTGCGATTTTCGTCCGAAGTTGTTCGATTGACACCGTCTGGATTTAAGCTCTTGGCAAAATTTCCTAAAATACTTTCAAACATTATAAATTACAATGTCCATGGGGTAAAGATTACGTGTCCATGGGGTAAATATTGAGTGTCCACGGGGTAAAGATTACATGTCCATGGGGTAAATATTGAGTGTCCATGGGGTAATAATTGAATGTCCATGGGGTAAATATTGAGTGTCCATGGGGTAAATATTGAGTGTCCACGGGGTAAAGATTGAATGTCCATGGGGTAAATATTGAGTGTCCACGGGGTAAAGATTACGTGTCCATGGGGTAAATATTGAGTGTCCATGGGGTAATAATTGAATGTCCATGGGGTAAATATTGAGTGTCCATGGGGTAAAGATTGAATGTCCATGGGGTAAATATTGAGTGTCCACGGGGTAAAGGTTGAATGTCCATGGGGTAAATATTGAGTGTCCATGGGGTAAAGATTGAATGCCCAAGGGGTGACTGTCCAGGGGTTGAAACTAAAGAGTATCCAGGGCATTTATTTGTGTGGGTAGTGTTAATCAAGTGATAGTTTGAAGGACTCATTTATTTGAAGGAAAAAATAATTTATGTCTCTTTAAAGGCCAAGAGGGGTTGAGGATGTCTTGTCCATGGGGGGAAATACCGTTGTCCAGGGGGCAAAAATTTAGTATTTTCCATAGGGTAAACAGCATTGTCCAGGGGGCTAGATATAACATGTCCATGGGTAAAAATGCAAATGTCCATGGGGTAAATTTGCACTTTGTCCATGGGGTGAGCAAAAAAAACAATATATCCTCCACCCCCCATGTACGGATTTTTTCTGGAAGAGCCCAATTTAAGAAAAGTCAGGTTTAGGGGCCCAACCTCAAAGTCGGAACGTGGTTGCTTATAAAAGACGTGTCTCCTTTTCGGCGATTTATGTTTTTTTTTGACTCGTTGTCGGACAAAATTGTTGTCGGAATACTTACGCATTCGTCAAATCCAACGTCGGACATTTTTACTGTCGGACTAGAAAGTGTCGGACTACTGACGACCTCCCGTCTTTTCTATTATTTCCAAGGGGTTAGATGACAAAAGATCATCTACCAAGGAATGAATAATAATTTGTTCAAGGGGTGTAGAATTTCCTTTCCAGGGGACTTATGCAAATTTTGCTATTTTCCAGGGCGTATCTGTAAACTTTCAAATAGCTTTTCACCTGAAAGTTTGTCTAACCCCCTGTATGGATATTATATGGAAAAGCCAAAGTTCTCCTCTTTTTTCCTTCGTCATTTAAAACTGTCTAAAAATCAACAGCTGTTACTTTGACCCCCTCCCCCTCATCCCTTTCGAGAAAGCTGGTGTCTAAATAATATAGGGTCACCTTGGTAATCCTTAAAACTCTTAAGTTTTTTCTTCTCTATATAAACCTTAACTCCATAATCCAAAATTTCCTTAACTCAAACAAATCTTCTTTTTTTTCTCAGAGAACCAACCATTGTCTGTATCAAGACAGCCATGAAAAATTGCCGAAAGAAATACCCTAACTCAAAGGAAAATCGAAAGCAATGTCGAAAAGAAGAAAAGAACAAGTGTCAAGCAAATAATGACAATGAAGAAGAATTCTATGCATGTTGCCAGAATAAGATGAGTGTCTGTTTAAGAACCCAAGGAGCCAACGCCAGGATAGACCAAAGCCTGTTTGGAAGTGATATTACCATCCCAGTAGAATTTTGCTATACTGAGGGTGATTGCCATATAGTTTATGTGACATATCGATCATACACCATCGTTTGAAAATCATAAAACAGTGGATCCTCCATTATTCGAACCTGTGCTACTCAAATATCTCTTTAACAATGCCTTATAAACAAGTCTCCATATAACCCCATACTTCGAATAAGTTTATGCTCACTGTGGGCGTTCGAGTTATGGAGACTCCATTGTATTATTTCCAAAAGCTATACTGAGGATGATTGCAATATATTGTATGTGACCTATCAATCATACACCATCGTTTGAAAATCATAATTTTATTTCCAAAAAAACTTTGCCATAGTAATAAAGGGTGATTGTAATACACACGTGTCATATCAATAATATATTATATTAATTGTTGAATTATTTTAAGTGTTGTATTAGTACTTTTAAAGGTTTTGTTTTTAAAGAGTGATCTCGTTTGGCTTACACATCAATTTTAATTCACAAGTTTTTTCACATTCGATTGACACGGATGTAGAGCAAGATTGGTCAGAAAGAGGAAAACAAAAAACATTTTTTTGCAAATATAAGCATAATATAACAATAGGCAGACACTGTCCTGATATGAAATATGTGTCTGACATGAAACAGGAACACTTATGTAAAAATAAAACCTTAAACCAAGCTCTACATAAAACCCTGCAGCGGTTAAGTGTAATCTTATAGCAGACATTCATTCTGCTCATACTACGCTCTAGGCATATGGTCATGATCTGACTTGGTTGTTCAGTCAAAACAATCAAAGCCGCGTTTGTTTGTCTTTTGCTTAAAAACGAAAACGAAAGTGACTGGGTTCTAATGTTTATGTTTTTGATTGGCTTTTGATTTTGGTGCGATTGTTTAGCTTTAGCCAATGACCACGCTCAAAAGCTCGTTTAATGTTTATCACAAATCTGGATGAAAAAGATCAAAGCGGTGCACCAACCTTGGCAAGTTCTCTTACGGAGCCATGGCCTTTAGAGTGAATACATGCCAGCCCAGAATAATCAGAATCTGCTTGAACACAGAATATCTGAATATTAAATTTTTCCAGATACATCGCATGCGCACTGAGGTTTTAATGAAACAATAGAAACTTTCGAAACCTAAGCCAATCAGCTGTGTTTTAAACATTATTGGTCAGCCTAAGCTGAGCATTCAAATCCGTAAAATTCATTTCTTCTTCCATCATCATCATCATCATAAGACGGCAAAAAAAAAATCCGATTTCCCGATCTCACTTTGATTTCTAAACTTTCTTCCGATCAGGTTAACTTTTTGGGTACTTTTAGCGTGTGTTGTTTTTACAGATCATAATGTAGTTTCAAGATGGCGGATGTGAGATGTGATAAGTCAGTGTTGTACCAAAGTATTTCCAGTGTAAATCTGTTGCAAGCTTCAATCTCTGTCATTTATTTTTTTAACTCGGCAAATCAAACACATGATTTTCATCAAGGGGATTCTTTTTCTATATCCTTTGAAGGTTTAAAACCGTTTGCTCAAGTTTTTGTTTATGTTGAATTTTCTGAATAGTTTTTGCAATAAAAACATATTTTTCTTGTTTGCCTCTAGAGGAATTGATGGTGTTATAATGTTATTGGGATTTGATAAAGTTTACAAAAGTACAGCTACTGTATAAATTTGATATAAAGACTGGATGCAATCGTGCTTTTTTTGACTTGGGCGTGTTTGTGATAAAGGCGAATCGCAAAAAACTGTTTGGTTCCCGTCATTTCTACTTTAAAAAGTGGGAGTCGTTCGGCCGGTCAGTCGAAAATATTTTTCTGTTAAGAAGCAGCTATACATCTTGTTGAAAGGGAATTCGTGTGGACTGATCCGAATTTTAAAATTGAGAAACCGTGGATAAATTGCGGTGTTTTCGGTTTACTCTCCATTAGCATTCGGCTCTCTACTTCAATTTGAAAACTTTTAAACACAGTGCGTGCAGAGGTCGACAGTGGAAATCCAGCAAAGCAGCGGAAAAGCTTTCTGACTCTCCAGCTCGTAACCGTAAATCAGATGACGGGAACCAAATGATGACATCACATCTCCTATTAAAATTATGACAAATGGTCTTTGGAATTTGATCATTTATATTAATATTAATATATACAGTTCTTGTTGAAATTGATCAAACTATTTTTTACGCAGTTCCGGACGCAGATTGTGTTTTTCTAACCTTTTCTAACCTTGGCGCACATTTTGACTGAATGATGGAATGGAATGAATGGCGATAACAGTTTATAGATATCTCTTATCAGACTTGCCGAAAGCGGGCTGCCGTCAAGTTACACAACATGCTGTGCACACTCTCGTCACAACTTGCACAGCCATAACAAACAGATCAAACATTGTTTTAAAGTTTAAAAAACACTGCCAGTGCTTGGCACAGAAGAGAGGACTCCCAGTTGAAATTAATTGCTACACCGCTGCCCTGTTGAATTTGTTTATTATGGTTGTGTGTTTATTCCGCCAAGGTGGTAAATCAATCGCCCAAATTCATAGACCAATCAAAAGTGAGTTTAAAGCAAAACGGGGGAAAATGAGCTTCCCCGCATAGTTGTGAATTTTAAGTTTTGCTTTCGATTATCATTTGCGACCAGCAAAGTCTTCAAGATGGTTGTTTGCATGTTGTGTAACTTGACGGTTACTAAACTACAAAATTTATTTACCCAGACTGGCCATCCATATAGTACGTACACAGTGAAGGGGGAGAGGGGGTTCAGCAAAAGCGTACATCTATTGTTTAAACAAAGTCATTTCTATTGTTCTCTGCGTACAAGGGGGGAGGGGGTGTCAAATATTTGGAAAATCTTTGCGTACGTACTATATGGACAATGCTAAAGAGAAGTATACTTTGAGCTTCTCGTGGGGGGGGGGGGGGTTGGAGGAGCTCTCAGGCTTGTTTTACATAATTTTAAATCAAGTTATCAAATGTTTCACATTTTGTACATTATTCAACATATTTAGTCTACTCTGTTTCAGTGCATCTCTTACATCTGTTAACCCACTTATTAAAGCTATCTAGCTAAGCTCTATTGGCTGACCTTCCAGCCTCGGCTGGTTTATTTTATTTGAAATCTCTATTGATAAACTTTTTTTGTTAGAAAATTTTACTATGTTTAATCCTACTAAAAATCCTGATGGGGTCACTAGTGGCCGCCTATAGCAGTGCCTATAGACCAAGAGTAAGGCCTAAAAGCCTGGAGCTGGTCTATTATGCAGACCAGTGAATTATTCAATCATGATCAAAAAGCGAGTAAAACAAACCAATGTATAAACACAAATTGTTCAGTTATAAAACTTAAAGGTCCACAGATCAGAGATCTTTATACAGTATATGCTTTACTATACAAGTTTTTTTATAAAAAACATCCAAAATTTCTGATGCCTCGTTATACTTTAAACTTTTTGAATTTCAATAGTTTTTCAAATGTTCATATTTTCACCATTATGTGCCTATTTTTGTGCGATTTCTTAAGAAAATGGGTGTTCTTAAAACATATTTTTGCGTGATATTTCAGGTTGTTTCGTCTATTTCCAAAAAACAAAAAGGGGGTCTTAGTAAAGCTGATTTTATTCCTGTGTATGTGACATATTAACATATCATATTATTTGGATTATTTTACCAAGTGTTTCAAGTACTTTACTCCAAGGCCCAGGGGATGGGGGTGTACTTAAGCAAAATGGGTGGCAGGTATGTGCGAGCCATAAGGGTCCCATTTTTTACAGCCTCGAAAGTCTCTCAAAGGAGTACAAGAAAAAGAAAAGAAAATTGAGTCTCGGTAAAGTAAGGGTCCAAAAATTACGAAATTTAAAATTTCCTCTCTCAAAGAGTCGTGATTTTCCAAAATTAGGACAAAAATCGAATGAAAATCGATAAAAAATTTGAGAAAAGTCTCTCTAAGGGCCCAAAAAATGCCATTTTTTCCTCTCTCTAAGGGTCTTTTTTCGATTTTTGGCTCGGACACACCCGTTACCTCATAAACCTAGTACCCCCCGGCTCCAAGGTCCACATAGCTATGCATGCGAAATGAATGTTATAATTCAGGATTACTTTTGTAGGAAGAAACGACGTACACATTTTCTTTTTTTATAAGAACAAACTATATAAGAACATAAGGCTTTGATTAAGAACAAGTTAAGAACATTTTAAGGCTTTGTGGACTCTGAAACACCCTATTTGTAAGGAAATTTACAAGAATACTCAGAAAATGGTGAAAATAAGAACATGTTAAGAATATGTTTAGGCTTAAAACTAAAAAAGTTAAGAACATCCGAAAGCTTCGAAAATTTTGAATATTCTTATTAAAAAAAAACGTGTATACTTGTTAGGGAGATTTACCCAGATTACATTTTTTTCCTGTTTTCGAATGTGATTTTAATGTGGTATTTCAATGGCAACTCAAGTCTCTGTTATCTAAACTTAACAAGAATTTTTAGGCTAGGAGTGCCATGAAAGGGCGGTGACAAGAAGTGTGAGACCCCCTTCTATACAATATATTTGTTCATGGGACAAGAAGCAAATGAGGAAAATTTCTAAAATTTATGCTCTAAATAGTATTGATTATTAACTTCTCTATGATTCAAATATTTCTGGATAAAAAAATATTGGTTTGAGGATAAATCCAAGAGTGAGCAAACCTCTTTTTTTCTATATATAATAGGATGAGTAGTGAATTTGGTTAGTTTATTTCTGGCTGCCAAAGGTGAAGGGTTGAAAGGTGACCCCCTTTCAGAACCCCCTTGGATTTTTTGGACTACCCTGAATCAAAAACAAAGATATGGGGAATGAAGTAAGGTCAAACGTCTATCTCATTGTTGCAACTATATTCCTGGCAACTTCTGTCTGTGTTTGCTTTAGTTCAATCGAAGAACATTGTTACAATGAAGGCAGGTCTCCACTTTCGTGCGACATGAGCAAAAACTTTTTGACGTTTTTGTAAGGTCATTGGTCGGTTGAAAAAATGAAGCAACTCCATTGGTAGAAATTGACGTAATGGATGAAAAAAGTAGAAGTTCCTTCAACTTTTTTTTTGTTCGAGCGAAACTTTTTTATGATGTAATCCTTTTTCTGGCAAAAAAGGTTAAGAAAAAAACTGTCGCCCATTTCGACCAGCCTTCTTACTTACACAAAGAAAGTTTGTAAAGAGAAACATTCCAAATCAAGAAAACAACGAAAGTAATGCCAAAAAGAAGAGAAGCAAAAATGTGAGGAGAATACTGGTCCAGTTCAAAGCTTTCAGAGTCGAAGCGGAAGTTCTACCAATGTTGTAAAGACCAGATAGGACCTTGTTTAACATCTGCAGATAAAAAATTTAACAGGGATGCTCAAAATGTTGTCCAAAATGAAGTCACAGTCCCAGTAAAATTACTAAATATACTGAAGATAATTGCCATATATTGTATGTAACAATGTATCAATCATACACCATCATTTGAAAATCATGATTTTATTTTCAAAAGAACTTTGCTATAGTAAGGTTAATTGTAATTGTAATGTACAACACCCCTGTGCCACAGCTCCACTGGAAAATCTGGCAAAAATTTGGTCCCGGTGGGAAATTACCCTGGAATTTCAGCCCCACTGGGAAATTGACTTTGATTTCATCCCCACTCTAAAATCAATGTCTTAAAACCATCTCCAATGGATTTTTTAACTTTGAAACAATTAAATTTCTATCCTCATTGAAATTTCAATAGAGATTTTTATCCCCACTGAAGTAAAAAGTTTCACCGGGGCTGTGAGACAGGGGTGTTGTACAGTGTGTCCCAAAAACCGGACAAATTTCTATATAAAGTAATATCCTCAAAACTGATTATCTAAACTGAAAAAAAATTGAAAAATTGAAATAAGATAAGCTTTTCATTCAATAGATATTCAATTGCCAAGATGATTGAATAGGTTTTTGAGATTTAACAACATCAGTAACAAAGTGCTCTAAACCAAGGTAGAAAACTTTGAAAACTTTATCAATTTTTTGAAGAAAAATAAATTTTGAAGTTTTTGAGATTGAAATATAAGCATATAAGTCTAAAATAATGAGGATTTTACTATATATAAAAATATGTCTACTTTCTTAGGGAACACTGTATGACATTTATGAACATACACCATTGTTTGAATTATTTTTATGATTTTAAAAAGAATTTTTCTAAAGTAAGGGTGGTTTAGTGTTTATACTAAAAATGGGGGTGGAGGTACCTTAGATAAATTTTCCTGAAAGTCAGGGTTAGTACCCTGTGATATTACGCCCCTGGTTTATCCAAAGAAAATATCTCTATTTAAAAAAAAAAGAAAATTGTCATTTCTCTCACTACTCTTAGGTGCCAAATAAACAGGGGGGTTCGAATAAACGGGGAGGGGGGGGTTGGAAAATTTTCGAAATTTTAATAAACGGGGGGGATCTAATTGCCGGGGGGTTGGAAATTGTACTTCTGAAAACCCCAAAATAAGGTAAATATAGGCTAAAATCAGGCTTTTTGGAGCAAAATAACGGGACTTCTTTTTGCCAACTGACAATATTCTTAAAAATTATTAAACGGGGGGGCCCTAATAAGGTCGGGGGGGTTGGAAAATTTTCGAAAAATTAACAAGCGGGGGGGGGGCCGTTTATTTGGCACCTAAGAGTAACTTGTTACCAGAGGTAACAATTTGGCAAACCAGCAATTTGACGCGGGGGGCCGGGTGGCCGGGCAAGCAGGCGAAAAATAAACGAAATTAACCCGAAAAACATTTCGATTTTTTCAAATTTGCTACATTTTTGCAACTTTTCAAACGATTCGAACGTTCTACGGCCAAAATCACTAAGTTAACTTTACATTTACGAATTTGTTTTTTAACATGGTAAGTGCTACCAACCAGAGGAAATCGGGAAATAGGTGGGAAAGTCAGTAATCGACAAGAAAGTAAACAAAACATTTATATTTAACCAAGTTCCCAATAATAACTAAGTCTCAATACCATTGAGAGAATTTATCCATCATAAATAATCTATTTCCATAATCGTTATGCAGTAAAATCAAAACAAACCTTATAGCGTGAGAAGGAAACAGCGAAATGATGAGATAATTTTAGTTAGCCAATTTGCTAAGGCATTAGAATTTTGAGAGTAACTAACCTTCATCATCAGCTTTTATTCTTTAAGGCTAAATCAATCAATCAACTGTCAATCAGAATAATATCAGAAATATATTTGAAAAGGTTGAGGATTGTTTTCTCAAAAGAAAATCAATTTGAACAGGGGGGTCAGGATCCAGATACCAAACCCAGGGCCGGGGGGTGGTGTCAATTTTTTTTTTAATTTCAAAAAGTCAAGTTGGTATTGATACCAAAATGAGGGGGTGGGTCCCCCTTTTTTGAAAATTAGGGAATCTTTAAGTTGGTATCGATACCAAAAGGAGGGGGTGGGTCTCCCTTTTTTAATTCTTGCTGAATTTGAAATTGGTATCTGACTTAAAATGTTGTATAATGTAAGTATAAAAACTTATTTGAATCTACACTATACCCTGATTTCATATAAAAGCATTCTTCATTCTAGAATTTAAATTGAATTTTTATTTAACTTTCGCTGCTCTCAATCCTTTCTATCAACCAAAATTCATTCAAAACTAGAGTTGAACAAACTGAATCAAGTCTTAGCAGATCTTAGGACTTTTTTAGTTGTGATAAAATTTTTCTGTATATACATAACGTTCATCATAAAGGCTATGTTTAATACAAAGACTCTAGCAGCCAATTCAATTGACTTCAAAATATGCCATTTTTGCCCTGATTGCCAATTATGTTGCATTCGATTGACAAAAATTTGGCAAATGTGGCAAAATTTGAGCGCCATAAATGCCAAATAAAAAAGATGTGGTGAATCTGGCATTCTTGGCATTTTTGGAACTTACCTCCATACTGCTCGATACAAAACACTGTTCCCACGAGAACTGTGTTCTTTTCGCTCCAATTTTGCCACTTTTGCCAAAGATTCTGAAAAATAGAAGACCTTCCAATGCTAAAGCAAAACAATGCCGATCGGCAATTTGATTGGTTAAAAAAACCGCCCGGGCGTATAAACACTTCGTGCTCTACAATTACAAACGCCAACAAAAACTGCTGACGAAGCATCACAAAACGGAAATCATAATGGCGGCGTAGCGATGTACAAATTTGCCATGAAGCTATGATCTTTTGACATTGAAATTGTGGATTTGGCAAAGTATGGCAAATTTTGAAGTCAATCGAATTGGCTGTAGGCATGCCTAATACAATGAGTTTTTATCTAGTCTAGTTTTATGATACATTTTATTGATACATTTTGCTAATTTAGTTCAAGAAACTTAATTTGCATTGTGTTAGAATGAGAAAAACTTTTCATTTTCAGGAGTCTAAAGTGTGGTATTTGCATAAGTCGAACGTGCGCAACGCACTGGACTCAACTTCAGTGTCAAATTATTCATAGGCCCAATTGTAGACCCCCAGATATTCACCCAATGAACAAGTGTGCCAAATATCAGCAAAATCCGACAATTTTTGAAGTCTCCAGACTGCCCAAAAGTTTTAGCCTCGTTTTGGCGAAAAACTTGTCCCCAGGCCCCAAAAATCAAAATTTTTGAAAAATGAAAAAATCCCCCAGATATTCACCTAAGGAACAAGTGTATAAAATTTCAGCCAAATCGAACAATTTTTGAAGTCTCCAGGCTGCCCCAAAGTTTTAGCCTCGTTTTGGCAAAAAACTCATCCCCAGGCCCCAAAAAATTAAAAAAGCACCCCTAGATATCCACCCAAGGAGCAAGTGTGCCAAATTTCAGCCAAATCCAAGCATTTTTGAAGTCTTCAGGCTGCCCTAAAGTTTTTGTGACAGACAGACACACACACAGACATTGTCAGATTGTAGCTCAACTGAAGTTGAGAATATAAGTGATTAATAAGAGGAATGTTCTTTGAATAAAAACATCCACAGATTTTGTTTAAGGTCCCTTGTATGCAGTATCCTATGCATATAACTTCTTGCATTTTTACTGAATGCCAATTTAGGGGGGGTCCCCCTTTTTCAGAAAAATTGAGATTTTAGAGTTCGTATTGATACCAATTTAGGGGGTGGGTCCCCCCTTTTTCAGAAAATCAGGATTTTCATGTTGGTATCAATACCAATTTAGGGGGGTGGGTCCCCCCTTTTTTAGAAAATTGGGGTTTTCAAGTTGGTATTGATACCAATTTAGGGGGTGGTGGTGTCTACTACTTTCAAATCTCGAAAAGTCAGGTTTTTGGGCTCTGGGTTGGTATCCTGGACCCTGACCCCCCTTGAACACTATTGCAGCATGAAGACTGGCGTTGACATACTCAACTCTTGATTTTTCAATGGAGCCATCCCCCTCCCTGGCCAAAATTCTTCGAAAAGTACAATAGCTGTCTTACTCTTATTACTTAAGTTTTTGAAAATGTTAATTTCATTAAAAAGCGCCGGGTTATTTTTTCATGAATCCCTTTAGAAGTTTTGCGGCGCATTTTTTTGCTTGAGAGTCAAGTAAACGATATAGCGCTTTCGTAGCATTAATCTTTGATATGCATTTTGGCGGGACGCTAGTTAGTGTGACTAACTATTAATTAGCACATATCGTAATTATATCGCGGATAACTTGCTCCGCCAGAGCACCGGAACGTTCCAGAGCAGACCGATCACCGAGAATCGTGCCCCAGAACACCAGAAGTGCTAGTCTTCGATCGAAGGGTTGTCAAGAAAGTGATTGATTGAATACTCATAATTTTTTTAAATTTCAGTACGGTACTCAAAATTCGAATGTTAGTTGGTTAATGTGGTTATTCAATAAAAAATATGACATCCTGACTAGCAAAAATAAAAACAATGAAAAGGGGAGCAAGAAAAGGAGAAAAAAAACTTACAATTGTACGCCATGGTAGACTTCTTTGAGAAGTGTCATACTGCTTCAAAATATTCTTGCGAAAGAAGTTAATTTCTTTAGAGTCAAAACGATGCCCCATAAATACCAAAGTCTTGATTCAGGATGATCTATCTGGTTTTGGTAGCGTAGTGTTGTGAACTGTCGAAAGATTCAAAGATTTTGCTTTCCGTGCCTTTCCTGTCAGTCTGGAGGTTTTCGCGCCGTTTTCCCATGTGATCATGTCTTTGGTTACCATCTTTAGCTTCTCTTGCTCCACAAATTTCTGATAAATTCCATGCCCGCCCACCAATGTTTTTCCGCCCATAGAAACTTACCGCCTTTTTACCGCCTGCCAGTTATTTTGCAGAACGAAAGTGAAGCAAAAGCGACTCGGCGACAACTTAAATTAAAGCAATACTGTGAAAGCTTTAAAGGATTCTTTTTAATGGTGGTGTCGTCTTGTTCCAGCCACTATGGTTAGTAAATTGTTTCTTTTACGCTTCATTATCTACTGATATCTTTTGAATCTTAACTTTTCATGGTAAGAATGATACTGAACTACTGAAGTTTGACCCTTACTGAAATCCTTGGTTTGGACATTTTAGTTGGAATTAGTTACTGTGTTTGTGAAAGTCGCTCTGATTGTATTGACGACTGGTTTTGAAATCACTTTCAAAATTCCTGATCACAATGAATCCATACTACTTGTACAGTTATATAAAACAGTCGGAAACGGGTTGTATACTGTGTATATACCTCATGGAAAGATTATCATCAAAATACACAATCCCAACTTCAACGCAGTTTTATCGTACATGCAAGATGATGACGATGTACTGACTTGGACCTACTTCATTCGAATGCATTTAACTGTTCAAAATTTTTGAATCAAAATCAAAATTTTTAGTGTGTGATGGAAGACCAAGGTTTTTGTATGAAGTTTGTAAAGGATTATGGTTAATATTACTTGATATTATGGATTAAAGCTTCCAGAATGCAACAATACTGGTTACATTTTTCAAAGTCTTGTTACGGACGGACAGGGAATGTGCTAAGCTTTTTAGTACAATTCAATTTGAGTGCCCTATTATTGATTATTTTTACATTGACACGTATGCAGCCAGGCATGACTTTTCATTATGAAATCTCAAATTTCACCATCTATCAACGAAAGCGATTTGTATGCTACAGTTTCTCCATAGTAGGATAGAGATATTGAATGCGTAGGTGGATTCACTTGGACAATCTGTTTTAATGACATTGATAAGCTGTGACTCAGTTCAACAGAGCTTTTCCTAAAGAACACTTCAAAGAGTGACAACTCTGGGGGATAATACCCTTCTTAATCATCAAACCAGGAAGTCAAGACTAAAGCAAAAGGCGACTATCTAAAATATGTTCCGTTCGCGTCGCCCGACCGACTCACCTTCAAAACATAAATCCCGAGTCGGACAAGTCAGAAAAATGTCAGAAAATTTTTTTGATAGCTAAGCACTTCTTTGAATCATCATTCGCTACAAGTTTTTATTTACTTAACCCACATCGAGTCCCGTTTGAGTTTTTTCATGTTTTTTTATTGAAATTTTCAAGTCGAAATTCGGCGAAGCGGTAGGGCCAATACCCCCGAGAGCCGAAAGTAAGGTCCGCTTTTAAGGTTCACACATGCGCGCGCACATTTAATTTGGCAAATCAAAGATGGCAACAAGAGATTTCGTTGATTGCCGAATTGATTCTTTGGGATTTCCTAGATTTAAAAAACCCGACAAAATTTACTACCGACCAACCGACTGGATTTGAAGATGTTTTATGACGCGAACAGAACATATTTTAGATTGTCGCCAAAGAACTAAGTAATCAAGAAAAACTTAAACATATTACTTTGGACAAATCTTTGATAGAATTTTCTCAACTTCAGTTGAGTTAGAATCTGAGAATGTGTGTGTGTGTGTCTGTCTGTCTGTGTGTGTGTATGTCCCAAAACTTTGGGGCAGCCTGGAGACTTCAAAAATTGTTTGATTTGGCTGAAATTTGGCACACTTGTTCCTTGGGTGAATATCTGGGGGCGTTTTTTTCATTTTTCAAAATTATTGATTTTTGGGGCCTGGGGACGAGTTTTCGCCAAAACGAGGCTAAAACTTTGGGGCAGCCTGGAGACTTCAAAAATTTTTCGATTTGGCTGAAATTTTGCACACTTGTTCCTTGGGTTAATATCTGGGGGTGTTTTTTTCATTTTTCAAACAGGGCCCGCGCCACGATTTTGAAAGTGAGGGGGCCAAGAAAAATATAGTGACTAAGGAGGCGACGGGCCGGAAAATTTTCGATTTTGACTTGTCTTATTTAGCTAAAACAGCTTCCTTTTTGTTCTGATTTTCTGAAAGAAAACTGTTAAGTTGGTTTGTTTAAAACAAAATAGTTATAATTAGACTTATTTAAGTGTCCATCTGTCCCCTCTTAGAAAGGTTCTAAGGTTTTTATTGGCACGCGCACAGAAAAGGAAAAAATAATTAGGTGAAGAGAATTTTTTTTTCGCTTTGCAAAAAAGTGGAGGGGCCATGGCCCCCCCGGTGGCGCGGGCCCTGTCAAAAGTTTTGATTTTTGGGGCCTGGGGACGAGTTTTTCGCCAAAACGAGGCTAAAATTTTGGGGCAGCCTGGAGACTTCAAAAATTGTTCGATCTGGCTGAAATTTTGCACACTTGTTCCTTGGGTGAATATCTGGTGGTGTTTTTTTTCATTTTTTGAAAATTTTAATTTTTGGGGCCTGGGGACGAGTTTTTCGCCAAAACGAGGCTAAAACTTTGGGGCAGCCTGGAGACTTCAAAAATTGTTTGATTTGGCTAAAATTTTGCACACTTGTTCCTTGGGTGAATATCTGGGGGTGCTTTTTGCATTTTTCAAAAATTTAGATTTTTGGGGCCTGGGGACGAGTTTTTTGCCAAAACGAGGCTAAAGCTTTGAAGCAGCCTACAGGCCTCCAAAATGTTCGGCTTTGGTTGAAATTTGGCACACTTGTTCATTGGGTAAATATCTGGGGGTCTACAATTGGGCCTATGAATAATTTGAAGCCACTGAAGTTGAGCCCAGTGCGTTGCGCACGTTCGACTATTTATTAATCAATCTTTGTTTTCTATTTCATTTCAGACTAAGGGAACATCCTCGTTTGGAAAAAGACACAACAAAACACACACTTTGTGTGTAAGGTGTGGACGTTCTGCATATCACATCCAAAAGAAAGTATGTGGTGCTTGTGGGTTCCCATCCGCTAGAAAGAGAACATGTGAGTCCTTTTCCTACTTTGATCGTTTTTAATCTTTCATCTATAAGTACAAGAAATAAACCATTAAAAATATATATACATTTTGTTGTGAGAATGAAAACGCTTGCATGTTTTTGGGTTGCTCTCTGACCAATGATTACCACATACCTACATTGTATGATAAATATGATTTTCCTTTTAATGAAATGAGGTCAAGAGACAGCAAAAAGTTTCTCTTTTGAAAATAAAAACAGTTTGCTACGAAATATTAAAAACTTGTTGTAATTTCCTCATCTTTGTTTTTTATCTCAGTGAGGTGTTGTCTAGCTGAAAGGCGAGGGGAATTTGATGATCTGTTTACCGTCGCGTTGCAAAAAATATTTGATGTGGCAAAATTTCATTATTCAACCTGGTGCTTCCCATCTCTAACAAAGTTAAATTCCACTGTGAAACCGAGCTGCTTTCACTTTCAGAATCAAAATGACTTGCGCGAATATTCAAACACATTCTGCGAATTTCTAAAACGCCCTTGTAGCCGCCCACTGCTTTAAAAAATGCCTGCCCCATTTGCGGACGTGATTGGAACCACGTTTTTTACTCGAGGCACACATTTTGTTAGCAAAGATGTTATTTTTGATTCACTTTGAGTGTTTTGGATAGCTTGGCACAGGAAAAGAAGAAAATAATGAGTTTTTGAGAAATAATGAACTTTTTTGAGTGGCGGCTCAAGAGCATGTGGGCGGTCGATGATAAACAGAACATTTAATTCCCCTCGCCAAAGTCTGAATTATACACGCTTAGTTTAAGTATCTAGATTTTGAGATAATTCATTTTTAAGGTGGGTAAATATGCTGAAGTACTGCTGACTTAGCAAAAAGTATCAATAACTTTAAATATTTAAACCAAAATATCTTGAGATCTAGACATTGAAAGTTAACAACTCGTACTATTTTTGGATACTAATTCAGGTCTATCCAGCTGTTAGAATGATTCTTTCTTGCAGTTACTCCTTGACACTATGTGGAGTAACTGCAATTTTGGACATTTTCTACAGACACCACCACCCTTGCAGTTATTCCATAGTGTACTAACTGATTTTACCCTCAAAATTGGTGTATACCACCCCCACTGAATTCCTCATTTTTGATACCATTTTATTGGGTACGTCTCATTAACGACCGTTCAAGAGTTAAATATCTCAATCATTTTCCAAGTTTTTTTATTAAAATATCTTTCATGACCTTGATTGAAGAAAAAAATTTATGATTTTTTTTTGACTTTTGAAAAAAATGTTTTGAATTTTTTTGCTTCCGGAATTTTTAAAAACCTAAAATTTTAAGTGAAAAATTGAAAAATGTGCTCACTTAGTACACCATATCCTACCAAAATCGACAATTTTGGGCTTAGGCACCACCCATGTTGCAGTTAGTCCACTGGTGGAGTAACTGTTTTCCCAAATTTAGGTTTATATACCACCACGATAGTAATTGTCATAGTGTTTATATAATAACTGCATGACCCCCCCCCCCCCCCTGTTCCATGGCACCAACTGATTGCAATATCTACCTTTCACGCTGAATCTATTGGTTGCACCAGATATTTGATTTTCAGAAAAAACTGTTTATAAAGGGAAGACTCTTGATAAGTTCTATTGATTAACTGAAAATCGATCCACTTGAAAACAGCTGGAGATTCAAAGGACATGTTTTTTTTGTTAATCCTAAATTAGGAGCATAAAAATAATAATATGAGAAATTTGCCCTCATCCAAGGGGTGCCCTACAATAACCTGTTTTAAGGCCTTTTCTGAACCTCTGAAACATGAATACTGTACTCAACTTTTTTGGAAAACCCATCCTGAAATATTTATTTACTTTATAAACAACTCCTTTTTTCAGGTCAGGGCTGGGGTTGCTGGGTATGCAAATCAGGGCTATGCTCAAATTATCTAAAAAGCTTTTACTTAACCAATTAGTGAAAAATTTCAGCTTGAGCACAACCCTGGACATCGACGTACATTGTACGGTGGGGTGTATGGCAGATTTCAAGTTAACCTATTTTAACCACCGTTCAGAGCTTTGTGGTCCCACCATAGTCATTATAAAAAACACTGGTCTGGAAGGCTTTCTTTTTGCACCTACCTCCGGGTACATTAACCCATGTTCGTCCGTCCGTTCGTTTGTCTGTTACCAGCTTTTCTTGAGATTGGCTCATTACTTTTTTCTGTTTTTTGGCACAATGATGCAAAATGATGATTCCTAAAAAGTGACGGAGCCAGATTTTGAGAAAAAAATTTTCTGGCCAAAAATTCCAGAAATGTGCCGGAAAAATAGGTTTTTTGACACTTTCTCGAGATTTTTTGCTCAAAGATGTGTATTAACAATGCCCAATACAGGCATGATAATGGCAGAGTCCAATTTTTGAGAAAAAATTTTTCCGGCTGAAATCACCGTTTTTCTGGATTTTCATTGGACTTCTTCCTTATAATTTGTTGTTTTTTCATTCAAAAACATTATTTATAGCAATGCCCACCATCAAGCATGTTTCAATTTTCAATAAAATTGATTTTTGAAGCCAGAACTGTTTAAAAATCGCCGGAACAACCTATTTTCGCCAGAAAGACAGTATTTCTTGAATTTCTCCAGCTGTACTTTATATTTATGTATGAAATTTTGCACACTGATGCAATATGACAATATAGTCAGGTAGAATTGCATAACTACCCAGACAAAAATGGTGTAGAGATGAAATTTTGCACAGAGGTCCAGGAACATGTAAAGAATCACCAAAAAAAAGCCCCACCCCCATGATGGATTTATTGCATATGCATATATTTTCTGACTGATTATTTTCATTTTTGGACCTACCCTGGTGGAGTGGAGGTCCTATAAATTCACCTCTGTCCGTTCGTCCGTCTGTCCGTTCGTTAGCAGCTTTTCTCGAGATTGAATCATAGGAATCATTTGATTTTTGGTACAAAGGTGCAAAACGGTGGTGGCCAAAATGTGACGGAGCCCAATTTTCGAAAAAAAAAATTTTACAGCTAAAAACGGGTTTATTGGACTTTGTGAAAAATTGTATCATTAATTTTTTCTTATTTTTGCATGAAAGTAGGGTACCATCATAGGTAAAAAATGGCTCAAACAGATTTTTGCAAAAAAAATTATTTGGCTAAAAAAACGCATGTTAATCTATAAGAATCACTATTAATAAGCATACATCAATGTTCTGAGTCAAATTACTCAATTTCTTTATGAGATAGATATTTTTTTTGCTCATGTGGGCTTACTTTTGAAGAATATGTGTGTTTAGACATGAAATTTTGGTTGCTTGGTGTGTTTTTATAGAAAAACTGGCCAAGTTCGATATTTTTTTATAAGCACATTATCAATAGATGATATCGGCTTAACCGAATTCTCCCGGAATGATTACCCATGATGCATTGCGCAAAAAAATTCACGGACGATAACCTTAACCCTAACAATGCATCATGGGTAATCATTCAGAGAATTCGGAAAGCCGATATCGTCTTTACTTAGGTATTAGCTTTTCTCGAGATTGGCACTTTCATTCTTTATGATTTTTTGCACAAAGATGCATAACTATAAACCCTCGAATGTGACTGAGCCCGATTTTCGAAAAAAATGTATTTGAGCCAATTTGGGCCAAAAAAACGGCTAAAAAAAGGGTTTTTGGACATTGTGAAATATGGGATCGTTGTTTTTTTCTGATTTTTTGCATGAAAGTAGGTAAAAGATGGGTCAAGCAGATTTTTGTAAAAAAACTTTTCACTATTAATAAGCATACATCAATGTTCTTAGCCAAATTACTCAATTTTTTGATGAGATGGATGTCTTTTTATGCTCACGAAGTTTTGAACATGAAAGAATATTTCAAGAGCATGAAATTTTGGTTTCTAAACGTTTTTTTTATAAGAAACAAACGACTAATTTTAATAAATCGTCACTATTTGTGTTCTGAATGATTGTTTAACGTTCATGCTCACGTAGATATCAATTATATATGTGTTAAATGCATAACCAGGTAGGTCCATAAAAGTATCACTTGTTCTTCTCGCATTGCTATCTAACTTTCATCATCAGGTAGCTCCATTCAGCATGTTGTTAAAAGATGGAGCTTACGTACCAAAATCGATTTATTTTGCAAAATTCGTGAATTCGCTTATTTGCGAAAGTTTAAAGACAAAGTACGGTGGTGCTTTCCAGGAAGCTTAAATACCACCGTACACACCATTGAACTTTGCATTTTTTGCTCATGGTCGGACTTATCAAAAATCTTCTCACTAGGAAAAACTTTCTTTGAAACATCGAGTTTGACCACGAAACTTGTCTTTCGCGAGGTCGAATTTCCACAGTACAAGTTGTACCGTGGTAATTTGATGTCCGGTTGGGAAAATGTACGGTGTTTTCAAACCTTTAGATCCAGCACCACCGGCAGTGTACGGCGGTGTCCAGGGTTGTGCTTGAGCACTTGGTGGGTAATAGAAAATGTGTGACAAATATGAAAAATTCTAATTTTCTTAAAATTTCTGTGTCCTGATTTGCGAGTAGTATAATATTGTTTTAAATCAAGGACCTTAAATATAGCACAAGTGAATGCTGAGAAAATGCTTAAAGGTAGTGTGCGTACACTTTCGAAACAGATTTAAATTTTGAGTTTATATTGAATAGAGAAGAATGGGTTTCCTTATAAAACATTTTTCTTTCGTTTCAGACAACTGGGCTGACAAAGCCAAAAGGCGAAAGACCACTGGTACTGGCCGTATGCGACACTTGAAGAACATCTATCGCCGATTCCGCAATGGATTCCAAGAAGGACAAGCCAAATCCAAGAGGAAGACTGCTGCTCAATAAATCGTTCATAAAAAAATAAGAAAATCAGACACCACAAAAAAATGTTTATTTTATTCTATTACAAATCTGTTTACTAGGTTATTCCATGGTTATTCAGCACAGTACCCGGTTATTCGAAGTGAGAAGGCGTTCACCTTTGATCTGCTCACCCAAGCAAAAACACTTGGTTATTCGAAGCTATTTCTTTCCCCTTGGGCCAATTATAGTTTACATCACTGAGTTATTCGAATCTTTTCCGTTGGGAGATTATCGAGTGAGAACAGAATTTTTGCGATTATTACTTTTTTTCTGTAAAAACTCAGGTTTTTAAACAATAGCTATTTAAACTCCTCAAGTGATTTTTTCAAAAGTTCAATATTCTCTTTGTGTCCACAATGCCTTAGCCTAGTTAACTAAGCCCGTATTCACAAGGCTAGGATACATGGCTTATGCAATATAGCGTTTTCGGCGCTTTAAGATTTTTTATATTTACGGATTTTAAGTTTGCCTTGGAATACTTACAGTATTTAATCACAACTTACCCATCAGATTTGTCCTGGTGACTGAATCAAACTAGCTTAGATTTCTAGGCTAACCTCACTATTGATAAGATGAATGAACTGAATACGGGATCGATTGTACGAGCCTATGGATCCTATAGGTTTCAAATTGTATTGTTTGAAATTGAGGGAACAAGTGGATTTAGTTTAGTAGAAATTGAGTGAGCAAGTGGATTTAGTTTTTTGCAAAAAGGGATATGGATTTCCGGATCTCCAGACACAAAAATGATACTTTAAAAAAATTACCGAATATTGAATAAAATCTGAACCAAATAACCGGTCAAGCTGAAATTTCATCCACATAAATGAATAACCTGTTGGACCTAAATGAACTTGATAGTTAGGGGGGATGGGGATTTTCCACCCCCCCCCCCCCCCAGACCAGAGATGGCCTAAATTATTCGGGTCTGTAATATACAGACGAATTACGCAATCCTTATTTTTTGCAAACGATCAGTGATCAAAAGATGAGAATTCACTTCGAATGACTTCAACCAATCAAATTTCGTATTTTCACTAGCCTAATACATTTTTCGTCCGTCGTCGTGATTATCCTTGTATGCTTAACCTCACTAATTACACTGGGTAAAGGCCTGTTTCCATCGATCGCGCGAGCGTGCACGCTAGGCCAAAATTCTTGAAATAGATTTGGCCGCACACTCCGCGCGATTAATGTTTGATTTCCATCAAGAAAGAGGTTGACTCGAACACAATGTGGGTTGCCCTACCGTGCACGCTCGCGCGATCGATGGAAACAGGCCTTAACTGATCGTTACTCGCTATTATACGCTATAATTATTCTCGCTAAAATTTCTATGATTAAAGTACAACTCAATTTCTTACTCTAATTGTTTATTGAAGGTTTCGCAAAGTTTTTAAGGTTACAATTCTATCAGACGTGTGAGCTTTCTAAAGCGTCTTTTCCGTAACAGAATCACTACAGGTAGCTTTCCCAAGTTGAACCGGGAAACTCTTAACACTCACATCTCATCAATTTATATTCATATCTCAAAAACTTTTTAAGGCCCTGAAAATTTGTGATTTTTGGGGGGTCTTCAAAATCAAAAAAGACTTATACCACGTGATAGAGCTCTTCAAACGGAGCAAAAAATGTATTATATCAAAGTCTCAACTTTTTTAGATCAAAAGTTATAGACGATTTTATGGTCAAAATTGATTGAAAACAGGGAATTTCCCCACAATCTGCATAATTTATGCAATATTATAGCACTTTTTTACCACAAAAACGCCCATAACTTTTGATTAAGAAAAGTTGAGACTTTGATATAATACATTTTTTTGCTCAGTTTGAAGAGCTCTATCACGTGGTATAGGTCTTTTTTGATTTTGAAGACCCCCCCCCCAAATCATGAATTTTCAGGGCTTATAATTTTGCCTAAAAACGCAAAAAATCGCAAATTACGTAAAAACTGCGGGTTTTCAAGCTTGGTAACATTCAAATTCCGAATCAGCACCCTCAAATTGACCAAGAAAGATATCAAAAGTTTATTCACCGACATTTTGAAAAAAAGTGAAACGTTTTGAGGTACCTGGCCATGGTCTATAAATAATGTATGTAATAAACTCTTCTTCGCTGCTTGAAGTTGTCTAAATTTCTCGCTTTACTTTTTATAGGATTTTCAGCTACGTTGTGCTTATAAAAAAATGAATGATTTCGAATGTTTTTGTCGCGTTCGAAAATACGCACTATTTTGTTTTGATGAGTTATATATATGGAAAATAAAAGAGGCGCATACTTGCCATTTTTTGACCATTTTGAGATGACTGTTTTCTTCGATTCGTAAAAAATAAAAGTCATAAGATAGTTTGTGTTTGGATAGATCTTCAGCATTCCAGATTTGATTGACTTGGATTTGGTAAATCAGATTTTAGTATAAGCTTTTAGGTCGAGAAGTTTTGGTATTTTTGCCACCAGCAACAGGATGACAACCTCGGATTACGAGTAAGTGAATTTATTTGAAAACTATGTTACTGCTGTATCTCGTGCTGTATCTAAATCCCATCTGAAAAGTCTATGAAAGGTTTGCTAATGTAGGTTATTGGTATGAATTGTTAGTTTATTAGAATTACACGTTTTTTTTATAAGGAACACGTTTATAAGGAACTCGAGGCTGAAAATAGTTCAAAAAATAAGGAATTGTTAAGGAACTGCTCAGGCTGAGAATAAGTAGATTTGAAAATAATGTACCTTATTGAGACTAATTTGACCAAATTTTGATCTTTCAAGTGGCAAAAATGTATGTAGTTAAGGAACTCGATAAGGAGCTTTGAGACTGAAATTCTCTGTAAAAATAAGGAACTCCAGGCTCAAAGCAAAGTTCAGGTTCCTTATAAAAAATAAAAACGTGTAATGCAAGATGGTGGTCTGTCCGTCCAATATTATGAGAGTATAAAAAACACCCCCTTCTCAAAGGGGACCTCAAAGACCCGGTAGGATTTTTTCAACCAGTGAGGGTGAAATTAAGGGACTGTTGGAACATGATGGGGATTGATATTCCCACATTTTTAATGACTGGGGATTAGAATTCTTTTATTTTCAAGTCAAAAGATTCAGTGGGAATGGCAAAATAGCATAATATTTTGCAGTGAGGATTAATTTAAATTGATTATTTTTAGACTTTTCAGTGGGGACAAAAATCGGGGGATAATTTTCCACCGGGGGCGATATTTTGGCCAATTTTTCCAGTGGGAGGGGTCCCAGTGGGTCTGTGAGAAAGGGGTGTTAAAAAGAATGCCCTAATTATTGTATTATAACAATTGAAATTTCCACCAAGCCATTTCTTATATATCTTATAGATACAGACACAAAAAAAATCTATCGTACTATAAAAAATCATGATTTATTATTTTTAGACGACTCCTAGTTTATAGATAACCCATAGAGGAGTACAAAGTTCGTTTTAGATAACCCTCTTTAGCCAGGAATTTCTAGCAGTTTCTTATGTTTCCACTGTCTATAAATTTCCAGTTTAGAGCTAAAGTTTTCTTATAAGAAAATTGATTTTGTTTTGTTTACTTTTCATCTTTTATGGATTGATAAACAAAGAGAAATTCCAATACACATGTATGCGAAACAACGACGAAAAACTACTCATATTTCATCTGAATTGTCAGGAGGGTTGAAAAAATAAACGAGAAACCGAAAACACTCGACGTGTGTTAATAGTGAGAATTTTCTGCTGGATTTGTGATTTGCTGTTTTATGATTTTTGTTTTCACAAAAGGATTATTGTATTATTATAATTATCTTTTCTTATCTTTGCTTGCCAGATGTATCCCCGGGTATGGGCTCAAGACAGTGGGGTAAGGGGTGTAACCTTTTTCAGACTCTGGGAAAATATCTATGACAGGGTCTTTGTATTTTTCTGTACTTTTGTCTTTCAAGGGGGGGGGGGCGATTTGCCCAAATTACAATCTCTATTTCCCATTATCAAAGGCAATGGGCGGGGTTTTAATGTTCGGCAAGAGATAACTCAAAATTTTCGTTTGGAAACTTCGAAGGCGAAATTCAATTTTGAGAAGTTTGATATGTACATTCAATAATGACAATTTATATGAATGCCTTATGTGATGAGCTGATGAGCCATTCTTTAAAATTCAAAAGTTATAAACATTATACTACTATTATATCCCTGTCTCACAGCCCCGGTGGAATTTTTTCCTCATCAGTGAGGGTAAAAATGCTATTGAAATTCCAATGGGCATAGAAATTCTCTTAAGTTCTAAGGTTAAAAAATCCAGTGGGGATGGTTTTGGAGTGCCATTTTTAAATATTGAATTTCGAATGTGGAAGAAATCAAAATTAAATTTCCCAGTGGGGCTGAAATTCCAGGGTATTTTCCCACCGGGGACGAATTTTTTACCAAATCTGGGGTCCAAGCAGGTTTGTGACACAGGGGTGTACTAGTTTTTAACAGTTTTTAAAACACAAAAAAAGTCTGACACTTTCCCTATCATCGTTTTTAAAAACAATCCCCTGCTCCTCTTCGCTGCATTTCTGTGTCTTTTCACGTACAGTAATTCCTTTTTGGACAATAAAAACATTCATTGAAGTCTCCATAACCCCCACGGGGTTCAGGCGGTGGGTGGCAAAACCTGGGTGGTTGGTGTTATTTAATACAACTGGCAAATAACATTTTTACCGGCACACAACGTCAAAACAACGTTCATGGCCTCGTGCCCATAAAACGATATATAGACGAAGGTTGAAACTCTACACCCCTGTCTCAGTGAATTCTTGTCGCAGAACTCTGTTGTTGACCAATAATATTGATTATTTTCTTAACGTAATGTTTTTTACGGAAATACCCCGGTTTTAGCCATTAGTCACAAATTTAAACTGGACAAATAAGTTGTAAATATAAAATTTACCACTACTGGCAAAAACCGGGTTTATTCCGTAGAAAACATTATTACGTCATGAATATCATAAATTGATTATTTTCTTGCCTAATTTTTGGAATATTTTTTTTTCATAAAATGATCCGTACTTTTTGCTAGAGTATATTATCAAAGGTTTTGCTATTAAATACCTTCTCACAGACCCACTGGGACCAATGGAAAAATTGGCCCAAATATCGGCCCCGTGGAAAATGATCCTCCAATTTTTGTCCCCACTTAAAAAAAATCAAATAAACCAACCCTCACTGGAAAAAATTGTGCTATTTTTTCCATCCCTACTGAATTTTTTGACTCAAAAATAAAAGAATTGAAATCCCCAGCCATGAAAATATGGGAATACCAATTGAATTTCAGTCCGTTACCCCACTGGCTGAAAAAATCCTACCGGGTCTGTGAGAACGGAGTGTAACACTGTAAACCAGTAACTGTCGACTTTTCCTGATAGGCTACCCATAAACCAGTAAGTTTATTTACAAGGGCTATCTTACAAAGAAATTGTAACTAACTATCCAGGGATGTGTGCAAGCTAATAAAAAAACCCTACGGGAAAAAAAGGCATAGAATTCTTCATGAACTATGCTTTAAGAGTTTAAAGGTTTAAAGCCAAAATATGCTTTTAACATGTTCTCATTTTCACCATTTTGTGAGCATTTTTGTCCATTTTCCTAAGAAATAGGGTGCTTCAATGTCCGAAAAGCCTTAAAATGTTCTTAACTTGTTCTTAACATTTTGGCCATCGAAGCCTTATGCTCTTATTGCCACCGGAGGAAGCCTAAAGCTTCTGAGGATTGCATTCATAGCTTCACGCATAAGGAAGTTGGGCAAACATCTCATAATTTTGTGCGCGTTTTTCAGTATTTTAGTTCCGCTTAACGGTAGCATTCTTATCTTGCGGTCTCTCTATTGTTTTATCATCATCAAAAAGACTTTTCCGGAGTTATTTTGATCTGATTACTCATTTTGAAATGTCAGTTTGCCTTTTTCTTATCCCTGGAACTGCCTGGAGAGTTAAATGAATCTAAGGGAATTCCCGTTTCTGAGAAATTCTTTTTTTATACCACAAGTAGTTATTAAGCGCTCTTCATAAGTTAAAAATATTACTCTACTCAAAGTATTCGAACAGTTATGTTGCTAAACGTGTACATTAGTAAAATAACAAATGAAGAGCAGTATCTTCAGATATTATAAGCTTTTTATAGGTAAAACCAGTAAGTCATATGATTCTGGCCGGGCTGCTCTTAGATTCGAGGGGTAAATAACTCGAAAAATTATCGTACACCTCTACAAAAAGTCAAAAAAAGTCAAAAAAGTCAAAAAAAGTCAAAAAAAGTCAAAAAAAGTCAAAAAGTCAAAGAAAAAGTCAAAAATTCTTAGAAAAAAATCAAAAAGTCAAATAAAAGTCAAAAAAAAGTCTTGAAAAAGTCAAAAAGTTTCTTGAAATGGGCGGATGGGTGGAGCAAAATTTGTGGGCGGTTGGTGTTTTTGGACAGATTTTGGCGGAAAATGTTGGGCGCCCGAAGACGGTGGGCGTTTTTGTCGGATAAAGTCAAAATGAAAGTTTGAAAAAAGTCAAAAAAAAGTCAAAAAGTCAAAAAAAAGTCAAAAAGTCAAAAAAAAGTCAAAAAGTCAAATGACAATTCAAAAAGTCAAAAAGTATCGTACACCTTTTTTCAAGTGATTTGCCTTAAATGTCAATATTAATTAAAATGGAAACATGTACTTCTCAGTAATTTCTGAAATCTGAGGTTCGAATTCTTCTTAATTTGTTCTTAGGTTTTGGCCAAATTTCAGCCTCGTATTCTTATGAAATTGTTCTTATAAAAAACGTGTAAGACAAGGCACGGATGTCACTCTAAGTAGACTGTAAATTTCTCCCTTGACACGTTTTTAGTATTTGAAAGAATTTTGTCTCAGATGAGAGGTCACTCTTAACAAAAATTACTGTAGGGTTAAGATCATTCCTTTTGAACGCAAATTCAACTCTATGTGTTCGTTTTGCTGCGGCGGCACCTTAATTAAAGTTACGGATAGTATAGTTTATTCATAGAAAGAAAAGTGTATAGGCTAAGTTTCCCAGTCATATCTTTCCTCGTTTCGAACGTAAAACTCCTATTCTTGTTCGATTCTTGTAAGGCCTAAAAGCCTGGAGTTTTCTATTGTGTAGGCTAGGTTTCCTAGCATCTCGTTAGTTTTGCTCAAGAAAATTTGATTTAATTAACATTAATATTCAATGTCTTTGAACGCTTTGAGCCTACTCATCCCCGTACCCATCTCATACGATATAAGTGATTTTCAATGAACTCGTCTATTAAGCTCTTATAGAAAGACAACCCCTACTTTACACGTTTTTTTATAAGAACATCCAAAACTTTCTAAGGCTTTCGGTTGTTTTTTTAACTGCTTTAGTTTTAAGCCTTTAAACTGCTTTAAAATGTTTAATAAAATCTTTGTGCATTTTCTTAGGGTGTTTTTGAGTCCCCGAAGATTTAAAATGCTCTTAACTTGCTCTTAATATTTTGCCATCGAAGCCTTATAAAGTTTGTTCTTATAAAAGAAAGTGTAATCATCTCGTTTATAAGAATAATCGAATCATCAATGAGTTTTAAACTGGTTTTAAAAGGTTAATCTGGTTTGAATGAAAGAATTTTGAAACCTTTGCTACAAAATTTGAATTTTTATTGATGTGATTGTCTGGAGATTCTTCTACAGCTGTTCCTTTAAAAAAAAAAACAAGACAATATTAAATTTCACAAAGAAATGAAAATTAAATATTAGATGGATCTTTTCATGTTAATATTTTTCCATATAAGTTTTAGTTTGAACATTTTTCCCCTTTTTTTCTTTCATTTTGTTAATACTCTGTGTTTGAGCGAGATTTCATGTGAGTTTTTTCCTCTTGTAAAAAATATTATGAAGATTGTGCTGTAACAAGTTTTGAAGAAAACGAATGTTTGTATATAGGATATTTTCAGGCTGGATTCGTTCGTTCTGTCACGATGTTGTAACCTTAGGTTAAGGCCCGTAAGAGGACTAAGAGTAGAGGGGGTTTAGGATAAAGCACCGACCAATGCAATTTTTTTAATTGCCCTACATTCTGGACGATGGATCAGAACGATTGAATGTTCATCCCTCAAGTGGGTTTTTCACCCCATTTCAGGGTGATGGTATGTAGACCGAATGTTTCAACATTCTGGGCGATGGGTCAGAACGATTGAATGTTCATTCCTCAAGTGGGTTTTTCACCCCATTTCAGGGTGATGGTATGTAGACCGAATGTTTCATAAAAGTTGCCATCCTGTAGAGGTTTTGATTCTTTGATAAGAATGAAACTTCAGGCCCGGTGGAAGCGGGGGAGACTGGGGAGACTTCTGCCTCCCCACTTTTAAGCAAATGAAATTTTTTTTCTCAAATTCCTAGCAATTTTTTTTCTCATTATGAGCCTTCAGCCTCGCCACTTTAACGGTTGTTCCACCGGGCCTGAACTTTAATTTTTTATTTTTTTTCGAGTTCACATTTTAACATCACAGGACAATTCATTTTTCATTTCAAAACTATATTGTTTATTTCAAAATTGATTTGGGCGATTTATCTGGTACCAGATGTGGAAATATGCTACGACAAGCTTTGCTCTGAAGGTCGGGCACCTTTACATCTTTTCGACCGTAGTCGCGTGGTCAGGCGTAAACTCGGCCCAATCCATTTTTTTAAACTTTTTTCTATTGTCTTTAGGAGAGAAAAAAAGACTGAGACGGTTGCGGCAATTGGCGGCTACGGGCGAAAAGGTGTATTGGTCCTCTTCTTTAGAGCTTTAGCGTGGGCGGCCGCCAATCGAAATATCAGATAATTAGGCGATAAGAAGCGATAGAAGAAAGTGACAGAAAGTGGGGAAGAATTTTTTTTCTTCGAATTTTGGTAGAAACATGGTGATATATAATGTAGCGCCTTCTATCACCAGTGTGAAATGGAAAATGGATATGTGACTGAAAAATCGTAGCGATGAGAAAAATATCCTGAAATTTCATCTCATTGTAAAGCTCACTCACTCACTTTACCTACTAGGCTTGGTAGATGAGGGGTGTGTGCGGACGGGACCTCCGAAAACCGACCCTTAAAAAAGAGAGATGCAATTTTTAGTGGAAAAATGCCCCTTAGAGACACTTTTTTGAAAAATTTTCTTCCTAAAGATCGTGAACTTTCCGACCCTTAGAGGGACTACTTTTGAAATTTTCTGATTTTTGTAACCCTTAGAGAGATTTTGTAAAAACCGACCCTTATCGTCCACACACACCAGTATCCATCTTAAACAAACCTAAAATGCTAAAAAACCAAAAAGAACCAAAATAAGACGATGGCACAGTGAATTAAACTTTAGTAAAACGCACCCATCACACACAAGACACTCACTCACGTATCTCAGTGTTGAAAGAACACTGGGTCGTTGAGAGAAAACTGGGTCCTGGGTCGAGTAAAATTCGAGCAAACTGGGGATGGGGGCATTTTTAGTAAATTCTGATTTTGGCGCCCCTATAAAAAGTAAAATTTTGGGGGTATTTTCTCTCTTTTTGGCCGAAAACGGCTTTCTATAGAAGTGGTACAACTCGATACTTTTTTTCCGGACACCCTGTATTTCAGAACTATTTCAAGACATAGAAACACAAAACTTTAAAAATCAAAGAAAGCCAACGGGACCATTCAAATTCACGTTTGTTCAATACTTTCTTTAAAAAGAAATTTGAAACTTGTGCTACAAACACTTTCAAACTAACGAGAAGGGAAAAAATGTATCGTTTTTCAATGGTTTGATTCCAATGATCAAATCTTAGTGTGGTTATTATTAATTGAGAAAATTGCTCCATCCTAAATTAACATTTATTTGGTCATAATGTTAATGTTTCTATCCATGTTTTAAACAATTCTTAATAACTTTAGTGTTGTGAATATTGTAAAGAAATTCTTTTTAAGGGGCTCCCCAGGGGCTGGTGTGACACGTGAGACTTTTTTCTGACGTGAATACGTGAATTTGACTTTTTTAGCGCGTGAATACGTGAATTGGGGGTCGACTGGGGGGGGGGGGGGGGGGCTTCTTTTAATCATAATGACTGTTGTAAAAACAATTATTGTGCTGGTATATATTTTCTTACATTTTGTTAAACACACGCAGCAACCTTCTACTCTCAGAATCATGTTCGAACTCGATACTTTTATTCGAGACAACCTGTAGTTCAAAATCTTCGCTCTGCTCATTTACTTTTGATATCGGCATAGTAATCTAGTAAAACAGTTGAGTCTCCATAACTCGAACACGCATGGGGAAGGCAAATTTGTTCGAGTTAAGGAAATTTTGAGTAATGGAGATTGGTATTTATAACGCATTGTTTACTAAATCTTGTTCGAGTTTAGGAGACATTCGATTTATAGAGGGTCGAAATAAAGAGACTCCACTGTAGTAATATTTGCCGTTCTTTTGTCAATATTGAGTATAAAAAAATAATATGCTTGTAGTCTCTTTTTCATCTTTTAGAAAGACCTGACAGAAATCTGGGGGTAATGGTATTTAGGCAAAAGTAGGTATGGGGTAATTGTGTTAACAATATAGGTCATTTCACCCATTGAGTATAAGCCCGAAGGACTAGAGTAGATTCTCTAACCTTTCGCAGGCAAGAAAAGTGAAGCCTTAAACTTATTTCTCATCCAGAACTCATCTAGAACGCGCCACAATCATGACACCGCAATCATGACCTTTGTTTTTGAGGACTGCATTTTTTGAAATCTAGCGATAGGTTTTACTTTCAATCCGGCGTTTGTGTAAAAACCACGCGTGGGCGTTCTGGATAAGAGGCTTCATTTCACATACAGGAGTCTTGAGTCTAGCCCTTCGTGCTTGGAAGTCAATGGTTTCACCTTCAAAAGTATTATCACAGTAAGACTTTCTATATAAGGGTACAAAAGCACCATTCTAAAACACTAAATCTCTTTACAGGAAAAACAATCAAATCCTCATAATGAAGGCGTTCATCCCATGCATTCGATTACGTCATCGTTTTACTATGTTCACTGGATTTGTAATCGGAGTACTTTTCGTTTCCGTAACTTTTATCACCTTATCTTCAAATAAGCTGGGGAAACCAGACTTCCTTACAAATCAAGTTGGAAAAATGCAATTGTTGGAAAAAGCCGTCAAATATATTAATTCAATGGGTATTAATAACGCTACTATACAAATTACTTCAAATTCTAAGAATGAGGATTTTTCAAAATTTCACGATTTACCTCAAAAATGTAAAGTACCGACGCTAGATCCGTATCACCCGGAAGTAAAACCGTTCATGCGTACGTATACGGCCGCTACGTGTGATTATCCAAAGCTGACTGAAGTAACGGATGATGGTATTCTTCAGGTAATTTTCTTTTTCCTTACCTTGTGAAAAAGGTCTTAAAGCCTATACACGGGTTGCAAAATTATATCAATGCAGTCAAAACATGTGAATATTAGAAAAAGTTCACGTGATTTTATTCCCATGTTACTTGCTTTACAACTTACAGCTGATAACTTTATTAGTGTCAATAAATTCGAACCAATCGGAAATAAATGTGATGTAGCAAGCACATAAACATTTCGAGTAAAAGCGTAATTTTGCAACCTGTGTATTAGATATAGCTGCAGCTTGAGAGGAATCTTCAACCTTTTTACATCCAAACATAACCCAAAAATCGAAAATCAACCCGGGAGAAAAAAAATTAACATTTTTAAGACCCTTAGAGAGATCCCTAAAGTTGTTGTCGATTTTCACTCAAATTTGGACCAAATTTATGAAAAGTATTCCCTCTCAGACCTTGTGGAAACCAAGAATCGGTCCTCTGAGAAATACCCTTACCTCTCCAAACTGTTTATTCATAAACTTGTTCATACATTCGTTTTATCCCCACTAAGAAGACTGATTATTTTCACCGGGTCACTAGGACAGGCGTATATAGACCTTTTCATAAACTAGGTCAGCGTGTTTCAAACACACTGTTGGCGATCGCTTATTTCCGACAAAATCATCGGAGAAAGAACCTTCTGTAGTGTTCACTAAGAAATCAATTTTCACTTTGTCCATTGATTCGTTTAGTCGTAGAAGGCAAGGTTTATTACTTTACACCCTGCGATGCGGATCTGTCTCTGATAAATTATGCCAAGAGTAGAGCAGCTAGACGATATTATAAAGTCGAGTAAAATGGCCGAGTGAACCTTACCTCTTTAAAACCTACTTTATCGTTTTTTTGTTTATTAAGGCCATGCAATTTCAATTCAGGACACTTATTTCACTATCAAAATCGTTGTAGTAAAAAACAAAATGTTTACGCATGCGTTTTAAAACAGCTGTGAAATTATTGTCTCGCTTAACGAAGTAAATCAATTTAACAGCTCTAAGCATAATGTGGCATAATGAACATGGATAAATGAGACGAATATTGAAATGATAGGGGAATGACGTCATAAACAATACAAAAGTGATGAATACAATAGACTACTTAAGGCTGTTGTACATTTTATTTGATCTGCAACTTTTGCCATTATTAGTCAGTACATAACACATGATCAAAGCAAAAGTAAAGCGTAGACCCTAGAGAAAAAAGTTACACTTCGAGGAAGGGGATGGGATATAGCCTGAAAAAAAATTAAAATCTCTCCTATTCAGACAAAATGTAAGGAAACTAATGAGTTTATAAAGGTAAGCGAGTCAAACATTTACTTTCGATTTCAAAAACGAGATTTGACTTGTATATCTACACTGTTAAAATCGCCCTCAGGCGATCGATTACGTCACGACCATCACATGCCTCGTATTCAAGCAATTACCATGGTGATTATGTCTCTTGAGACATTAAAAATGATTTTTTCAAGAATAGAAAGTAGTTTTGATAAAATCTGCTGGAGTTAAAACTGTGGCAATAATTTCGAAACGAGGCAAGTGATGTTCGTAACGTAATTTATGAAAAGGTATATCGAAAATTCATTTGCATATTTCATCACCTATCTTTTCCAACGCTACAAAGTTTATTACCATATCTCTATCTTTATTGACCACTAGGTTCGCGACAAGAATGCAGTTACACATGCTAAATATTGTTATATGCAAAGAGCGAACGATAACAGTCAAAAATTCACACCATGGGTTGTCTTCTATGATAAAAATGACCCTAAACAGAATAAAGGTAATTTTATTCTTGTTAGATTTCTCCCTTTGATTTCAGATGAGATGGAGTTTTTATAAGATACTTTAATAATTGGTCATTTAAAGTAATAAAAATGACGTGTTCTTTAGAAAAAATAACAAAATTGTTTTATTACTGGTTAACGACCAACCGAATCAAATAAGAGCTTGTAAAAACCCCATCTCGTCCCTTTGATTTGAATAAAAAACGTAGCTTTTTGACACCAACTCCCCTAGCTGTACGCCTCATTACGTCATCACACCAAATGGTTTGTACTTATCACGATCACGAAAATTGCCAAAATTTGCTCATCGCACAGTAATGGCGGACAATAACCCAAAACACGTAATCATGCAAGTCTTTGGAGGCCTCTTTTTTAATTTGGTAGATAGGACATGAAATGCTCTTTTTCTTTACTTTTGTTTTGTTTTCAATACGGTTATCCTGTCTAGCCACACCCTTCGCAAACATAGGTCGCGTCCTTCTGTGGTAAAGGGATTTTTGGTAACATGAATTCGGCTTGTAATAACGAGCATGGAATTTTTGATGCCACCAGAACGCTCAAAACAACGAGTACAGAGCTCACTTGTTCTTGATATTCATGAAATGATGTTTAATTGGGTCGCATGGTTTTTACCGGAAGAGTTTTTTCTCGTTTAAATTCACCAGCAATAATTGCCGGAGTGTTTTCATATAAGACTTGTGTCAGGAATATCATGAATACACACAACTCAACCACATACAAACTGCGTCTCCTGTGTTGCCTTATAATACCACCAAGCAACTATAGCCTAGATATCCAACCTGTAAAAGATGTTTGTAAACTCAGGTTCGTTTCGTAAATTGTTAGCATTTAATCATTAATTGAGCTTACAAAGTATGCATGCGGTGTATTCCAGTTTGGGAATGCAATTCAATTCAGAATAGAAAGACAATGTGATAAACTAGAAACGTCAGAGTAAAAAAGGTCTGGATTTCCATGTAAACAGTTTTTGTCTCTTTTTTTCCACAGAGGTCAAATTAACAGAAGATTTTGTCAAAGTCTCCATCACGGCTGGTGGATCGACACAAGACGAATTTCACATGTACCCTGTACGAAAAGACACCCGTGGAAAAGAGCAATTACCACCAAAAGCTGACCAACTCAATATCGTTTTCATCATGATAGATTCTGTTTCGCACTCCACCGCGGAGCGCTATTTAAAGAAAACGTTAAAGAAAATGAAGGAGAGCCCAAGTACTGTCATTATGAATGTATGTTTTAAAGTTGACTCTCCCTAATTCGATTATCTCCAAGGTACCAAGAATTATTACCGAATTACAGAAATCCAAATTATAAAGATTTGACTCTTCCTTTGAATTTAAAGCCGAAATGCTGATAGGAATCTTAAACCTTTCTCAAGCAAGAAAAAGTGTAACCTTGACTAAGATTTGAAATTATTATTTGAATCAAGAACTTTTATTGATATATGCAAAAAAATTTTTCTTTTCCTCTTTCGGGCCAATCTTGCTCCGCATCTGTGTCAACCAATGTCAAAAAGCTTGTGAATTAAAGTTGAGGAATAAGCAAACCATATCACTCTTATTTAAAAATAAAACCCTTAAACTAACTTTTTTCCTTTTGCAGGGTCACACAATTGTGGGTGACGGTACAACGGCACAAATTTGTGCTATTTTTGTTGGTGAACTGGAAAATAAATTACCCGAAGCAAGGAAAGGATACGGGAAAGGAGGTAAGAGTAGAGGAATTGTGGTAGACGATGCTATCATCCGTTAGAGGGTTAGCAAACGCGATAAAAATATATGCACAGTAGAGTCAGGGCGTCAGGTAGCCTATACTAGACGTCACCCGCGTTTTTCTACGCAATTAACGTCTATTCCAGGATGAAAAGTCCCGGTTTTTAGTGAGGTGCTAGCTAGACGTAAGGGTGGTTTACGGAAAGTATAGATGTGGTAGAGTTTGGAATTGTAAACTGTAAACACCTCCGCCACTGCTTACTCCGCACTGGGCTAACTAACAACCCGTTCACAAATTTTTTCCGCTTCCTAAACTACCTTAAGGGAAGAAATTTTCGTGAGAAGAAATTTTCGCGGAAGAAATTTTTGCGGAATTTAATTTCGCGAATTGGGGCGTAATTCGCGAAATTAAATTCCGCGAAACACACCAAAATTGTTAAATCGCGAAATTAAATTCCGCGAAATTCGATTTTTTTTCTTCTTCTTTATTTTGTTGTTTTTGACCAGGTGTTACCAAAAAAGTTGGACACAATTGATTTTTAAGCATTATAACGTGTATTTTTTATCAAATATAAATAAATATAAACAACTCCGTGATGCTTAAAAGTTAATCTAAGTTGATAACTTCTTCTCAATCGCGAAATAAAATTCCGTGAAACTTTTGAAATCGGCTCATTCGCGAAATTAGATTCCGCGAAATTTGCCATTTTGAAACTCTGATTCGCGAAATTAAATTCCGCGAAAATTTCTTCTCGCGAAAATTTCTTCCCTTGAGGTATTCCCTTTTTCTTGTGTAGACGATAGGATCGACTAGAATTGTGGTCATTAAAATTATGCCTTTCGTTTTTGAATCTTAATTTCTCTCCGATAATATCTTTGTCTTTTGATTAGCAAGAGGAAAGTGAAGTCCTACTTTGAAAAGCTGTGGTATACTGGTGTATATACCAGTTACATTTCGGGGCTCAAGGAAACGCATTTTAAAGACGACCTTAAAACTTGAATTGGCTGAATTGGTTTTACAATGTAGCATTTATCCCGTGTGTCCAACAAATTTTGTTTTGGAGGTTATGATGTGAAATATCGGTCAATTGAAACATCCCTGTCTCACAGCCCCGGTGAAGCTTTTTTCCACAGTGGGGATAAAATTTTCCATTGAAAACCCAATGGGGATAAAAATTCTATTGTTGAAAAATCCAGTGGGGATGGTTTTGGAGTGCAATTTTTTACATTGAATTTTTTACATTGGATTTTGAATTGGGATGAAATCAATGGGTTCGAAATTGTAGGGTATTCTTCTCGCCAGGGACGAGATTTTGGCCGAATTTTTCAGTGAGGCTAGGGTCCCAGCGGGTCTGTGATACAGGTGTGTATTGAAATTCAACCTCTACTTTATCATTCAATTTTCAACATTATTTCATTTTCTTTCATTTCCATTCAGACTTTGTCAACCGTTGGCCTTTCATATGGAAAGATTTTCAAAAATCCGGTTATGTCACTCAATATTCAGAAGACAGCCCTTACGTTAATACGTTTAATTATCGTTTACGTGGATTCAATGAACCACCAACAGACAAATATATGAGAAACTTTTGGGCCGGTGCCAGTTCTTACATTGGTCAACTGAATAAAAAGAGCATCAGATGTAGTCATCAAATTAACTTCAGGTAGGGCCACCCATGGTTTCATATGTACTGTACTAAAAACACGAATCCTATGAAATAGGCTAATTATAAAGTGCCCTGAAAGTGTTCAGTACTGGCTTGGGTTGAACCAACCTTTCACACCGTAACCGACGTTAAAGGTGAGTGGAGAAGGCCATGGTTTCAGTCTTAAAATAAGGGGGGGGGCTTTGAGTTTTTGGCAAAATTTTAAGGGGCAAACTTTCGAAATGAACTTCAGGTAAGGCTATCGATGGTTTCATACATGTTTTCCAGTCCCCCGTTAAACAACAAACTACCCCTTTTCCATTTACCCACCCTCAATTTGGAAGTTCATATGTAGTGTGCCCTTATTTCCTAATCCCCTCTTTAATCTTATTCTGTTTTTCTAAGGTTCCCCTTAAAATTCTTCAAAAATGTCGCCAAATAATATTTCTCCCACCATGGTCGGGCGAGAAAGAATATTTTCGATTTTTCATCCTTAGTTTACCCCCCCCCCCCTGCTTAAACGGTATTTTGTATATTTAAGTAAAAAAGGGGGGCTTGATAAGTAGTGAGAGTATTAAAAGAGATTTGGATTCAAATGAATCCCTCCCCTTCAATTAAAAATTATTATTTATTATTTCCTTATCCTCACTCATTTCTGAAAATTCCGAAAGTTTCCAGGAGAGTATGGAAACTCCACACTATATCATAAAACTTCTCTGTATGATTTTATTTCTGTGTTTTCGATCCATTCTAAAACTTCATATTTTATTTTTCATCTCTTAGATACCTCAAACGATTTATGAACAATTACCACGACAAACCTACTTTCTCTTATCTCGTCGCATCCGATCTCACACATAACAGCTCGCCATACGCACAGCTCATTGACGACGATCTTGTTGATTTGTTAGAACATTTAGAGAAAACAGGACAAAATGAAAATACGCTATTAGTCATCTTTGGAGACCACGGTGATCGTTCAAGCGGATACCGCGCTACAATGACTGGTAAATTAGAAGAGCGGTTACCGTTTATGTCTTTTACACTTCCAACGTGGTTCCCGAAAAAATATCCAGATCTTTTTAAAAATTTTCAACGGAACGCGAATCTGCTGACATCGCATTTTGATGTTTATTCAACATTACGTCATTTAATGACATTCCCGGAGAACAAACATAAACATAAGTATGGATCTAGCTTATTTACCGATCTCTCTCATCTTAATCGGACTTGTAATCAAATTGGAATTTTAGACCATTGGTGTTCCTGTCTAGATTATCAAGAATTGAAGATCGACGACCCGCTTGTTCGAAAAGCTGCTGAAAATATCATCTCAACTATAAATGGTATGAATGCTAAAATTGATAAAGTCAAAGATAAATGCGCAACTTTAAAGCTAGATAAAATCGAGCGCGCTGGTATTATTGCTCCAGGCTCCCGAGTACAAAAGTTCGATAAGACTTTTAAAGATGGTAGATGCGACGAGTGTGGAGTCAAAGAGAGAAATGCGAATTATAAAGTAAAAAACTACGAAGTGGTCTTTACCGTATCCCCAAGTGGTGGGAAATATGAGGCTACAGCCGTTTTAGACATTTCAAAGGGAACTTTTACGACTGGTGAGGGTATAAGTCGTATAAACTTGTATAAAAATCAACCGCATTGTATACAAAAGGACTTCCCATACTTGAGACCATATTGCTACTGTAATAGGCAGCTAGACTCTTGATATTAGATATTTTATTTATCCATTAGATGTTTCTTAGACTATTATTCATACATGTGATTGGCACAATTAATAAATCGCTAAATAATCGAGACTAACTAACTCAGTACTCTGGAGTGGAATCTTTTATGGTAACACCTATGTGAGTGGATGAATGAATGAACGAATGAATGAATATTAAAAACAGTCCTTCTATATGTTTGAACCTTTTAATCTAGAACGTCAAGGCAATGGTGGCAAACCAAAAATTCTGTTCTATTGTTTTGTTGGTTAGTTTTTGTTCACTAAAAATAATGGTTTTGTGTTGCTTTAAATGTAGGATATTTTTATAGTCAGATGATTGTATATTGATTTATTTTTTTCTTCAAGTTTTATGGGCTTTTACAATTTCTTAGGTTTTTTATACAAATTATCTTCTTATTGTGTTGTTGAAAAGGATCTACATGCCCGGATTTCGGGAGTACATTATTTTTGTTGTAGTCCAGATTTCAGAAATTTTGTGACATAAACGTCCGGGGGAGGGGTACTAGGGTTGCGAGCTGACAGGGTGGGGGCGCCTGATTTTCACCCTTGGACCCTTACCGGGACTGAAAAGGAGAAAACAAAAGCAAATTTTGTGAATTTCACCCTTATTGGGATAAGTTTGACCAATTTTGACCAAATTTCGATCTTTCTGGGGGTCAAAAGTTGAAATTTTCCTATTTCTCTTTGGAAATCCAAAGAAGGTGCCCTTAAGGGCGGCCCTCCATTTGCCTAAGTACCCCCCCCCGGCATAAACGTCCAGAAAATAACGTTTTTTTTTACGAATGACTCTAAATTATTCGTGGAATTGAACTGTTACAAACAAGTTATTTTGGCTGACTTCCGAAATCAGTTTTAGTTAATTACTAAGAGTTAAGTGTTAAAAAACCCCATTTGAAAAAAAACTGATAACCGCAACAAAAAAAAATGACAATTTTTTTTTGTCATTGATTAGAAAAAATTTATCTCATCTTTTCAGCCTATTGCACATGCGCTAAAACCTTTTTCTACAGACCACAATCAAATTTCATCCGCACAATACCTGGCTATTTGACATTCTTTTGAATATTATATTGCACACTTGACACTTGATGCAATGTCATTAGTAAAACAGGTGATGGATGTTAATTCTGCTAATCTTTAGTTGTCTAATCTTAACTCTGTGTTTCACTTGTAGTTGAATGTTGCTGCTGTGGGCGTGGAGCACGATCGAGGCGTTTAGCGGGAGCAGGGCGTATGCGAAGGGATGGGTAGGGGGAGTGAGGTGAGTGAGCGGGGTGGAGGAGAACTAGGGAAGGGAAAAGAAAAGAAAAGAAAAGAAAAAATTCAAACTGAAAGTGTTAAATAAAAATATGAAAACAAAATTAAGAAGAAGAAGCAGCTCCCGATACAATGCAGTTTCGTAAAATTTGTAAAATCAAAATCAAAAAACAAAAAGGACTCTGCGGGTGAGTGCACTTATGACCATATTTGGAAATAAAACTCATTTTAACTCTCCATCTTAAATACTAATTGAAAGTTTTGTAAAATTGAAATATTTTTAATTGAAAAGCTCTCCGGTGGAGTGCAAATATGTCCATATAAGGAAATTTCTTTAGCTTTAACACTCCATCGCAGAGATTTTCGAGAAATTTCTACAATTGGGAGTGTTTGCTCAACTTGTGATTTTTAAATTGGGAATATTAATGTAAATTCTGAATAAAGTAATAAAAAAAACAAGAAGCCAAGCCAAAAAATGAAAATTATTAACGAAAAAAAGAAAAGGGCATTACTACATAAAGAAATTAAAATTAAAAAAAGAAAAAGAAAGAGATTAGCGCTATCTAAACTGATGTAGGGTCCAATTGTGGTAATCACTTGTGGTAAAACGAATTTGATTGGGAATAAAAACACTACTGCGCATGCGTAAAGCCTGGTCACCACAAATATATTGAAACCGTCATGAATCTGGCTGATAAGGTGCAACATTCAGAGCATCAACAAGCTGCATGGTGTGTCATGATAAGTAATGGATTGAATCGTCTGATCTTTAAAAATGTGTTTCCTGTTTCAGTTCTGTCTGGTTGGTAATAATCTGTAATTTTCTGCTATTCTTTAACTTATGCTTTATGTTTTATGAACCAAGATCTTTAATATAACAATAGCGTTCAGTTTGAGGTCCTTGATGTTATTTTCTGCCCGCGCGGTTTGATTATTAGCCCGAGAGTGTCATTTGGGCCCGACGCGAAGCGGATGGTGCAAATGGCACCAGAGGGCTAATAATCAAACTGCAAGGGCAGAATTAATGACAACAACGAACGAAAGCTTAACGCTATTACTGTTATTATCCATATCGGAAATCCACACACGTTTTTTTCTAGCGTCAGCCAAGTCTTTTCGCTTCAATGCAATGACTTCAACAAGTTTTGAGTACCCTTGCGAGCGGGCCGCAAATGACCAAAAAGTGTTTTTTTCTGACGTCGGTTTAGTCTCATCGCTTCAATGCAACGACTTCAATAAAGTTCCGAGCGGGCCGCAAATGACGTTATCGCCCTATAACCAGGGCGGTTAATGATATTTCAGCCCTCTGAAGGACGACGCCTTAGTTTTCTCAGCGCGGGTATGACTATTTGAGTCATAGAACCTTTCAATACCGCCCGCCGTTCGAATCTTTAATGGCTTACTTAATGACCGCTATATGGATAATAATAATCATTAGATTTCAGCTAGATCAAAATATTTTAGAATGACTTGAAAAAAATCACAAAAATAATGATGAAAAAAAAAAAATATTGTATATTAAACCGGTTAAAGTTAAATTTCATATACTTAGTACTGTAAATGCTAAAAAATATTATACAATAAATCAAGCATTTACATAATAAATTAAGATTAACTTAGTAACAAAGACCATAAGGCTTCGATGGTCAAAATATTAAGAACATTTTGCAGACTCTAAAACACCCAATTTCTAATGAAAATGGGCAAAAATGCTCGAAAAATGGTGAAAATAAGAACATGTCAAGAGCATTTTTAGGCTTAAAATTCAAAAGTTAAGAAAATCCAAAGGCTTCAAAAATTTTTGATGGTTCTTATAAAAAAACAACGTGTATTTACCATTTAGTTATCGATTAAAAGGAGCAGCAATTTTTCCAAGTACATAATTTAACAATATAATTGTTTTAAGAATATGGTTTTGGATAAAATTTTATTTTCCATTCAGACCGCCGTATAAAAATTTACATAAAACTAAAAGTACAATTTGTGTTCATATTCAGTGAAAGTATATGTGATAAAAATTGTTTAAAAAATAAAAAAGTATTCAAAGTATTAAAAATATTTAGATTTACTAAATTCATCCAATGGTTATCCAATCATAAATAAAATCTATCGCATTATTGCTTATAGTCAGAGTTTCTATAAAAACTGGTAATTTTTAATCCGGTCTGCCGAATTTAAAACAACAATTAGTCCTGGTGAATAATAGTCGGAAGTAAATAATATTTTTGCACCAAGTTCCTCCTCAAACTTCAATAGCCGAATTCAGCTCTCTTGGGCCAATGGAGTGTGTTTTTTGGCTAACATAAAATTGCATTGATTGTAGCCCATTTTACCAGGGTCTTAATTACACCCATTGTTTGAGCTAATTATTGTATCTACCAGGAGTCTTTCATTATTAGAACATTTCTCTTTTCTTTTTATTAGCTCGTGATTACTCAGAAAGCAATGGCTTATTAGAATCAGTTTCTATTTCTGTCTCCTGCTTGGGCACCAAGGGTGGTGGAGAGGGTGGTGGAGAGGGCGTTGCATCTTCATTGTTCACGAGTTTCGCGTTTGGATCAGTCGATTGTTCTCCAGTCAGATCATTTGTCTCTACAGGTTTTTTATCTTTCGGGCGTCTTCTACGTTTCTTTTTACGCCCTGAATCAGCACCCTTTTCTTCTGACCCGCCCTCTGCATTTCCGCTCTCCTTTTTATGCTTTCGTCTCTTCTTTTTATGAGGCTTCTGACCAGAGCCTGAAGGTTTCTGATCGTCGATCACTTCTTGAGGTGAAGTTGTTTCTTTCTGATTTGGATCAATGATTTGCACGTTCGGGTTGAGGGGCGTTTCTGTTTTTGAAGGGAAAGGAGGGGCGGATGGCGTTGGTGCATTCTGTTGTGTTGGGTACGGTTTTTCTTTCATAATAGATGTAGTTGTACCTGTGATGAGCAAAAAATAATTCATTATATTCATATGACGATATCTGAAGAGGCTTACTCGAAAATGTGTCTAGAGTATTGTTAACCGGTTACTTTCTCGAAGCGGGCTACACGGCCTTTTGCGCAATACAATTGGTTCTTTTTGCATGACGACGGGCCTACACTGCACAGATGCGCGTCGCTAAGAAAATTCATTGTAACGTCAGTTTTTTCAAAGGAAAATGAACACTGCGTTGGCATCAGTTGTCACATTTTTCATTTTCGACGTCAGAAATTAAAACAATTTTTGATCTCTTTTCGCTTGTTTTTTTTGCTATTTTTCTTGGAAAAAGCTCAAAAAATCAGTCGAAGCCGAAGGAAACGGTTAATAAATACAACAATGACCGGTTTTTTCGGGCTGTACTGTGAAATGTTGCCCTCAAACAAAGCAACGACTTCTCACGGGCAATATTTCCCAGAACAGCACTCGCTAACCGGTCATTGCTCTATGAATGTTAGAAATAAAAATAAATTTGAAAATTAATCTTGAAAATATGGATCAATACCACACAAACTCATAAAGTGAGTGTGTCCACGATCCCACACCGAGAAAAAATCTCGCGATAATATTTTTTGAGGCTAGCTGATTCAAAATAATCTGTTTTTACCAAATTTTGATGTGTGTATTTTTCTTTCTTACACTTTTACATTTTTATTACAATATTGAGGAACAAGCTTCGCTTTAATGCAACCTTTCCTACAAAATTTGATGTGTCCGACTAGGCTGCAATTAATCTTGATATAAGAGATGCGTATCATGTATTTTGAAATTCCTTTCCTAGAGTTATGCCCGTCTTTGTGTTTTTGAGGGGTATATTTTACCGACCAGGCGGAGTTCATTTGTGCCTATACTCGAAAAACAAAGGAAAAGTTATTAAGTGGCTATAGATTGAAACAGACCCTTTGGGGTAGCTCTCGGACAGAAATTTCATATATGATACGTATCCCCTATATCAAAAAGTTATCAGAGGGTTTGAGTGCAGCCTACCATCCGACATAAACTTAGTTAGACTTCCCAGCATGGCACACAACGTTGTTTTAACGTTTATCTAGCGTTATATGGACGTTGTGAACATAAGATGGCCGTTGAAACAACGTTGTGTGCAGCTGGGAAATCTCAGACATGTTAAAATATAGGCCAAAAATAATGGAAGGGACAAAATCAAACTGAAATTATCATCCCGTAACAATTATTAATAGGATAAACTTTCGCGGGGATTGAGTTAGTCTTCTAACATGCAAGACTTTATAACGGATCGATTTTCAAATAAAAATGAGAAATGAGACTCACCATTTTGTGGATTATAAGCAACAGCTTCTGGATCACCAGATGGGGGTTGTGTTGCAGCCGGTTTAAATCTTGGTCCTAAGATGAAAAAAACAACAGTGGCCATAGAAATTCTTGTGTCCATCCAATGGAGCTTTGAACAAGATTCTTAAAACTTTGAACTAATTTTTAAACACTGCGGACACTGTTGTCACTATCTGATAGAGGTTAAAGCAAGTTATAGTCATTTTAAGTAATTTTTACTCGCAAATTGGAATCCATAAAAGAGGCTCCCAAGCGGTTTTCGTTATGACGTGATAAGGACTTTTTCGCAACGTGATTACGTGATTTGGAAATTTTTTCTTCATGATTTCGTGATGAGAGGTCAAAACGTGATCGTGATTTGAAAGATTTTTGAGCCGCGATACGTGATTTCGACTTTTTAAAAGAGATGCGTATTTGTCCTGTTTTGCTGATTTGCGTGACAAAAGAGACAAACAATTGCGTGATATCGTGATCAGAGCTACCACTGGGGGGGGGGTCATAAAACAGAAAGACCGTGTTCTGTCTATTGTGTAGGACAGGCATCGTTGGTAAAAATTTCATTATTATATGTAAGACCAACGTCAAAATGGATATTTGTCTGTACCTTGGTTGTGGAAAACGAAGCCACGCCTTCTTTTGAGAATGAAAATGACCAGAAACACAACTAAGATGAGCAGAACCAATGGAATTATGATGGCGGCTGCAATCACACCACCCGACACCCCTGACGATGGTTCCTCTAGAATAAACAGAAAGCGAAGGAAAGGTTTATTAGAAGAATATTTCGAATTTTAAAATCGACTAATTAAAGTTAAACGTAATTAAACCTCTGATATATTTTGCAAATTTCAGTTCCTTTATGCCTCACAATATTTTGTGAGCTCAAAGCTGAAGATTTTCTCAATATTTTCCCGATCATTCTTATGATATGGGTAAAGAAACCCAACCCATATCGAAACTGATGCGCGTTTCCCCGATTTCCCCGAAACGGTTAACAACACTTACCATGGTATGAGTCTTTAAAAGAAACCCAACCCATATCGAAACCGATGCGCGTTTCCCCGATTTTCCCAAAACGGTTAACAACACTTACCATGGTATGAGTCTTTAAAAGAAACCCAACCCATATCGAAATTGATGCGCGTTTCCCCGATTTCCCCGAAACGGTTAACAACTCTTACTATGATATGGGTCTTTAAAAGAAACCCAACCCATATCGAAACCGATGCGCGTTTCCCCGATTTTCCCAAAACGGTTAACAACACTTACCATGATATGGGTCTTTAAAAGAAACCCAACCCATATCGAAACCGATGCGCGTTTCCCCGATTTCCCCGAAACGATTAAAAAAACTTACCATGATATGGGTCTTTAAAAGAAACCCAAACCATATCGAAACCGATGCGCGTTTCCCCGATTTCCCCGAAACGGTTAACAAAACTTACCATGGTATGGGTCTTTAAAAGAAACCCAACCCATCACGAAACCTCGTTTATTCCAGTTCAAATCGGCTCCTTGAATGTATTTCATTTCGATATTCGGTTTGAAATAACGTGTATCAACTCTTTTTGGTGAACAAAGATACTTCCCTTTTGAAAATTCGTCCGCATCTAAAACAAGAAAGAGTAAGGCACCATTTTATTTAAAATTTCGAGATTTTTGTTGTGGCTGAGTTTACTTTCAACGATGAATTTGGTTTGTATGTTACCTAGACTGACACTTAAAGTAATGATCCAGGAGACTAACATCATATGATTGGCATTCCCCTGCCCCGGTGAATTCCTACCGAGTGAATCCCAACTGGTAGAGAGGGTAACCCCTAGCGAATTCCCAAACGGGAGATTTTCCTCAGGTGAATTCTCACCCATTGTATTGGTTTATGAAATCGGAAGATACAAGATAAGATTACTTTAGAATCGATTTTCAACGAACAAAAAATTTATAAATCATATGATTATATGAAGACGTACAAGGTTGGGAGAACACAAGCCTTTTCTGTGTTCAAGAGCCCTTTAATTATATTCAAATTATGCTCAAACATTTAAAAGGGGCTTGAAAACTTTAAAAATTAATATCAGTCAAGAAGAAAAGACACTTTTTTATTTTGCTACTGGCAGATTGATATCTAATGGTCAAACTCCTGAAATCCGAGATTTGAGCTGATCCATGAGAATCATTAATAGAGTAAGGGGGTCAGGTAAGGCCTGGGGTCGAGAGTGCTTAATTTGTTTATACCACGTGTTTTATAAAATCTTAGAATACCTTTTACTTTGATTCTTTGATCCAAACTTTCACAAGTTGTTCCTCCTTCTGCAATGTCCATAATATGAATGACGTAACCATTTGTAGCCTCACTTTCAAGTTGAAACTCACAATCAGTGGTTGTTGTTTTGGGCCATTTTAGTGTTCCTGCGATTCCACGCGCTTCTTTTATAGTTCTATTATAATAATAAGAACTCTCGATAATAAGTAACAGCTTTTTCTCAATAATAAGAGTAATTTGTTCTCACATAATAGAACTGGTCTTGTCATAAGACAAGAGGGTGACCCGAAGGTTTCCTTTTCTTTTTCCCTTTTCCTGGCTTTCTCCACTTACATTAGGCTGTTCCATTTAAACCATACGGGAAGGGTGGATGAACCTTTTCAAGTCAAAAAGAAATTATTGAAAATATGTGGATCCCCCTGGAAAATGGCAAAATTTGCAAAAATTCCCTTGGAAAGAATATTTTTAAACCTTAAAGCGAGGATGGACGAACTAAAATTAGTCTTTTGGCCCCTGGAAATTTTAGAATAACTCATTATCCCCTTAGAAAAATGAAAAAAACACCCCTGGAATTTTTTTCGGAAGACCCTCTGGAAATGTTCGTCTAATGGATATAAAATGGAATGGCCCATTTGATCCTGCTCTAAAATTTCTAAGCATCAAGCAGAGAGGCATCAAGTACCATTGAAGTCTCTTTGGTATGTCCCGGCTGGGCATTGAATCCACAACCTTGCACACCGTAGCTGCAATCCCCTAATTTATATCTGAGACATTTCACATAGTCCCCCTTTCCCCCACTGTCAGCGTTGAGTTCTCGGCCATTTCCGGACTCAACACTGATATTGGGGTCCGGGGGACGGATTTTTATCTTGCAAAAATGTTTAGAAATTCTTCTGTCTCAATATATTTGTTGGGGGATTGGGGATGCTCTATTTTTATCCTACGGCCGCTTAAGGCCGGTCTCCACTTTCGCGCGACATGAGCGAAAACTTTTTGACGTCGGTTGAAAAATGAAGCAATTCCATTGGTAGAAATTGACGTAACGGATGAAAAAGTAGAACTTCCTTCAACTTTTTTTTTGTTCGCGCGAAACTTTTTATGACGTAATCTTTTCTTCAGGCAAAAAAGGTTAGGAAAAAACTGTCGCCCATTTCGCGCGAAAGTGGAGTCCGGCCGCTTAGGGAAGCAAATAAAACTCGATGCACCTACCCTGAGCAGCCAGGTACTGGTGCAGCCTGTTTATCGGTTAGTTGGTACCACCTGGCTATGAAACTACCTTTCTGTTTGGCATTCATACGATCAAGTTCAACAGTCAGACAATCAGTGTATGCATATATATTATGTGGAAGCTCTGAAATCATGTTTCCCGAACAAAATTCTGCGATCTCCACCTTGTTCTTACACCTGGAATTAAAGAAAAGATAGAAATTCGGGATTCAAAGATAAAATTCGGGAATTGAAATGAATTCTTTTTAGAATCTTTGAAAATATTATTCAATCCACCCTAGTAGATACTTTCTGACCACTCCCTTAACACATTCAAAATACCGGTAGTACTTCAAAGGGCCATAACTTTGAATACAGAAACTTTTCTATGCTATTTTATTGCAATTTTGGAATTTAGATGAAATTCTGCGTCGATTTGTTTCCATTTTGGAGGGCATTTGAAGCAAAACTTGGGCAACAGGAGCCTCTGAAAGTCCTCTAAAACTTTCGATAAATTTCCAAGAGCTCAAATTTTCGATTTTATAAAAAGGGCGTTCGGCAGTGAAAGTGTTAAAGGGACATAAAAGTAGTAAAATGTAAACATTGCGCGAACCACGCGAACGAACGAATAAAATCACGTGTCCAAAACAAACTTGTAAAACAATCAAAATCAGCCATATTTGTTTTTTTAGTCCAAGATGTGACATTTGTTTTGATTTTGTATCCCGCTGCATACGGTTTGTTTACAAATTTAGCCAGTACTTTTATGCCCCAATAAGTGGTAAAATTTTAAAAAAGAAAATAAGAATTAAATTTCGTACCCTTTATAAACTCTTACAGCACCAGCGGCACACTCTGGTAAATTTGCGGGAACATGAAATATACGCCATTCCAAGACGACAGCTGATTCTAGTGGTTCTAAAGCTTTTCCAAATGCTGTGTTTCTCTCAAACTAAATATGAAATATAAATATGTAAGATACAGATGTTCAACCCTAATGTAAAAAATCAGTCCCCTTGATACGATCGCAGGGTATGCATACGAGGGGGTCTATGTAACAAATCCTGCATTACTAAAAATAGACAAAACGACAAATTTCATAAAGAATGACAAAAAAGAACGACAAATGTTTCCCTCCACGACCCCGACCGAAAGTGACTGTACCACCCCACGGGAATTAACTACATGTGGTTTAAAAGAAAGGCAATTACGCATGCGTGTTATTAATGCAGGATTTGCAAGGCGAACCTACTGATATAATATGATTGGAATGTTGATAGACAGTTGTATGACAAATGCAAGAAAATAGAAATTACCGTAATTTCATAGGTTTCCATATCACATTTGAATTGTTCTCCACCATTTAATGTTCCATACAACCCTTCCAATTTCTTTATCGGACAGTCATTTTGGCCAATAACTCCATGTAGTGACAAGACCATCAATATGAAGTATACCGATAATTTGAGAGCAACCATTTTGGATATTCATTTATTTTGATTTCTTGTTATATTGTATCTAAGGATCTTCTTCTGGTTATTTCTAATGTTTCATTTTTACAGAACTGCTATTTTTTGCTTGCTTCTAAGAAACGATAATATAAGTGAATATAAGTGAATTGTTATCTATATAAAATCTAAAATACAGTATTTAGTCGAAATTAGGAATTCCAGCTTCTGGTTTATTCTGAAACGCGTTCTTTCTATAAGATCAAACTATGTCAATTAATTGTTTGGTGTTGGTGAACAATTTATGCGTAAAGTGCTCAATACCAGAGAAAATCAAAGATAGAGCTTCCATTAAATAATATATTTCCTTTCTGACGATTGCTAGGAGAGCATGAAACTCGGAGTTATGTACAATTTTTAACTTGTCAAGGAAATATATTATTTAAGATCAAACTATATAAGAACATAAAGCTTCGCTGGCCAAAATGTTAAGAACAAGTTAATAACATTTTAAGGCTTTGTGGACTCAAAAACACCTTATTTCTTAGGGAAAATGGTAAAAAAAATATTCACAAAATGGTCAAAAATAAGAAAACGTGTAGATAAATTTCTAAAAGTTGTTTTAAACTTGACTTTCTCTAATTCGATCTTTAAAGGGGCGAAGCAGTTTCTTCAAATCTAAAATCAAATCAAAAATTTTAGTGTTTCGAAAGGCACATTTTTCTTTAACATCATTCGTCATTCACGTTTTTTATAAGAACAAGGGTTAAACAAATTGAACATAGGCTTACATGGCCGAAATTGTATTAAGAACATTTTAAGTCTTTGCGGACTGTAAAACACCGGCATTTCTAATTCACAAAAATATTCACAAAATGGTGAAAATAAGAACATTAAAAAAACTTAAAGGCTTCAAAAATTGTGGATGTTCTTATAAAAGTACCATACTGAAACTTTTCAATCGATAGAAAAGAACGAGATTATAAAATGTTGTTTTGGAATCACTAAATCAAGGTCAAAACGGGAATTTATGAGAGTGTAAAATCGAAAAAAATATTTCAAATACAACATAAGGATTATATTATGAAAAATTAAGAGAATGCACGTGATAAAATAGGTATTTTTTAAGGAGATTAAATATAAAATTTAAACTCCGTTAGTTAGTTTCTCAGTACACCTCTGTGTCATAGAACCGGCAAATCTACCGATCCACTGGAAAGTTTGGCCAAAACTTTGTCTCTTCTTGAAAAATACCTTTACAATGAGCCATTCAATTTTATAACCATACAGGGGGTTGAAGAACATTTCCAGGGGGTAATTCAAGTAAAATTTCCAGGGGGTCTAAGAGAGTAATCTTTCATTTTTCCATTGGATAAAAAATTATTTCAAAATTTCCATGGGGTAAATAAAGACTTCGGCCACCGTCACTTTAAAAATAAATTTTCCTAGGGTTTTTTTCCAAATTTTGCCATTTTCTAGGGGATTTCACACATTTCCGAGAAATGTTTTTTGACTTAAAAAGGTTACTTAACGGAATGATCCAATTTCAGTCCCACTGGGAAATCGAGATTGAATGCATCCCCATTTGAAATTCAATGGAAAGAACTGCACTCCAAAACCGACTCTAATGGACTTTTGAGCTGTGGAAAATATAATTTTTGATCTCTTTTGTGGGAAAGTTTCACCGGGGCTGTGAGACAGGGATGTCTTAGTGTAGATCATAAACAAAAAACAACTCGTGTTAAGGTCACCAGCAAAAAAAACAAGTCAAAAAGAGCTGATGGCAACACAAAACTAATAAATAAATACCTAATGACGTAAAGTAGCAAAAATTACAAAGTTACATTTATTGCAAGACGAAATATCAAACTACATAACGTTATTTCAACGTTCATCTAACGTTATTTGGACGTTGTGAACGTTAGATAAACGTCGAAAAAACGTTGTGTGCCAGCTGGGAACATTGAAAGATTCTCTTTTCCGACACCCGGCATATACCTGTCCTTATTACACAAAAATAAATATGGAAGTATTTAACGGCCTTGAAATTAACACGCAAAAAATTAACACGAATTTTATTTGCTTTTTCAAGGACACCACGGCTGGTTTTAATTGCCCCCGCAGGAGCGTAGCGACGAGGAGGCACTTATAGTTTCACGCATAGATATTGGACTGGAATCTCGAAATTTTGTTGCGCGTTTGTTTGTTTTGTCGCCAAAGCATCCCCGTAGTTAGTCTCTTCCGTAAATCTTCGGTTTTTTCCGGGACGGTAGTATACATATTTTCATATTCATATTACGTTATATGCTGTTATCATTATTACATATTACAATTTTAGTTTTGATTTAGCTTTGAAAAGCTGAAGCGAGTGTTATAAATGCAAATCATAACAGTGTATGATATAACATGAATTACAGTATTACTTGTGCAAATCAAAACAAACAAAATGGCAGACTTGTTATGATGATGATGAGCTGATTCATTGACTGGAAAAAGTGTTTTGTATGTCAAATTTTGTTTCTTGTCTTTGAAACTGAATACTAACTACTGTAATTTAGTCAGAAGTTCACTTCAGCAATGATTTAAATTCTTTTTCCGGAATCTTTAAAGAAATTTGCTCAAGTTTTCAATATATTTTTGTTCTAACTCTAATTTATCTTTGTCTTTTATATTTTTATTAATAACTACCTTTATTGTTTATAGAGCTTCTCGAGCTTTAAATACCATCATATGGTCGTAACTCGAGAAAGTCCTTCTTAACTTAGTAAAACAAGATACCGGCATAGTACAAAAAAGTTGAATGTATGTATATGTAAAGTTGAATCCAAAAGTGGTTGAATGAATGTTGTGAATGTCAATCAACGTAAACAAACTTTTTCTTTTGGTCTTCAAAATAGATTTATCTCACTTGCACTACATGCGCACATTCAACTTTTTCATGCAGTTGTGATAGCCTAAATAACTTACGCTCCAGTGGTTTGGTGAAATAGTTCCAATTCTGGCTTTCCAAGTTAGGATGGACCTTCCCGAAGGCATTTAACACTGGTTAGACTAGATACACAGACAGTCATACAGAAACACCAGAAAGTGAAAGTATATATAGCTATAAACTCAAAAAGTCTAGCTTCCTGAAGGCACGTCTCTTCATTGTCTGCGCTGCTTGGAGAAAAGATTGCATCATGAAAAAGTACTATGCCCTTGAAAAAAAATTTAGGCGCATTTCAACTTTTCTCGACTGTACGTCTGAATGGACCACAATGGCATTCCTTTATTTTTCTTTTGACCAATAAAATAGAAGATTTTGTTTGAGAATAAGTGCAATCACAGCGTACCCAAGTGGAGGCCGGGCCTTAACTAGGATTGGTTTCTATTTCACACTATTTAAGATGGCGCAGAACTTTTTGATAAATTTCATACACAGTATCCTCTTGACTATTGTTTATTAGGCAAAGTTGCAATAGAGAATTGTTGAAATATAGCAGCCAATGAAAAAAACCAGCTATTTCTGATTGGTTACCTTGTTGATTTATTCACCACTATATATTTTGCCTACAATCTAAGATGTCTGCGGCATTATCAGAAAAGGTCTATTTAGTGAATAATAATCACGATATATATTGTTGTAAGAAAGAAACTAAAGAGAAAAAAACAAACAGGAGATGTGAAAACCTGTAAGCTAATGATACCATAATTTTTGAAATATATTTTTGAGAAGCTTCTCCAGCTTTTCCTTAAATTTTATTAAATTATCAAGCAGCGAATTCTTCAAGTATTTTGTTAATGGAATATAATTTTTTTTCAAGCAAATGCCTCAATCAATCAACCAATCAATCAATAAATAAATCAATCAATTATTCCTGATTGTTTTTAATGTTTTAATCTTTAAAGCATTAAAAAGCTTTATAAGTATTCCTGGCTATTTTTTAATGTTTTAATCTTTAAAGCATTAAAAAGCTTTATAAGTGAATGACATGATCTTTATGTGGGGGCATTTAGTGAAAGCTATGACTAGTTATAGGGGTTTTTATTAACACGACATTTTTCAATTCGTGTTAAATACTTCCATATTTGTTTTCATGTAATAAGGTACACGTTAGAAATTAATGATATGCACCACTACAATGACTTGAAAAATGTTTTTTTCTGTTTTCTTCACAAACACGTCAATTGCAACAAATCAGCTGTAATGTCAAAAGACATTGTAGAGGTGCATATCCGGATACCATCTCACCAGTGGCCTTTATATACCACGGAGACAGTTTCTTGATCACAAGCAAAATCTTTGATCGAGTTTTTTGAAAGTTGTACCCTAATGGTAGCACTCCTCAATGTTGGTAAAAAAAATTTTGAACGGAAAACGGAAAACTTCATTGAGTTACAAATTGACCCACATCGAATAATGCTTTACAATCACTGACCTTTATATATCCCTGGACCATAAGCAATATCCGCCATCTTTGATTGGAGTTTTTTGGAATTGGTACCCAAGATAAAGTCATTGCAATGTTAAAGATTAACGTCTAACGACGCTACATCATCAAAAGAATTTGAGGAAAAGTAGATCTAGCGCTCTCGATGCATTTACACCGCTATCGAGTAGTGCCGCCATTAGGGTACCACTTTTCAAAAAACTCCGATCAAAGATTTTGCTTGGCTGGGATTAAGAAGCTTGGTCCAGGGTAAATAAAGGTTTACAATCAGGGTACCACTCCGATCAAAGATGGTAGATATAGTTTGGTCTAGGGTATATAAAGGTCAGTACATCTCATTAAATCCGAGGGATAGAGACAGGGTTGTTTTGATGAACAATTAGATATTCAATATACCAGAATCGATATCCTCGGTATTGTTGTTGGTGCGTTTTCACACGTAATCATTAGTGCGTGGCTTGGTTAGTAATCGGTTTCTGCATTTCGTTTTTGTTTTCTACTTTTCCACATTGAATGATTATAAAATTATACCTACAGTTGACACTCCCTTATTCGACATTCTACTGTTCAATACGCTCCATTATTCGCTAATATTATCAAGTCACCGCGTCAATAAGAAACTCCCAACAACTCTCTACTATTCGATACTATCCCTTTTTATTCGATGAAAATCCACCCCCCCCCCCTTGAAAATCGAATATCAGAGAGCGTCAACTGTAATTATCTTTACGACATTGAATGTATTCTTGATATGCGTAAGTCAAGATGACGTCATATTTTTTAACGGAAGCACCCAAAAAAAGCCGGTTTTTGACCTCTGTGTTTCTATTTTTAGTAACAGAGAGAGGTCAAATCCCGGCTTTTTTAGGGTGTTTCCGCTAGAAAAATGACTTACGCATATCAAGAATTGCATAAATATACCTAGTTTTCACAAGAGCATGTTATAGATTTTCCTGGAAGTTACCTCTTCGTTTTAGCATTCAGTTGGTTTTACTTATTGTGGTGGTTTTTGTTCTAATAGTGGCGATTGGGCTTCATTATAAGTGGGCGGTGCTGTCGCATACCCAGCTTGCTGTGGCGGTGGGGCGTATCCTTGAGGTGGTGGGTAAGCTGGCTGTTGAGGAGGCGGATATGCACCTTGAGGGGCGGTGGGTGGATATCCTTGAGGTGGGGGCGCGTATGTTTGGGCGGGATATACACCTTGGGCGGGCGGTGGATACGCTGGTTGACCGTAGTGTTGAGTAGGATAAGCAGCAGGAGCGCCAGTTGGGTTTGGTGGATGAACGGTTGCAGTGCCTAAAAAATAGGATAAAGGTTATAAGAAAATGTCATAAAAAGTAAAATTCTAATTGCTTCGGTCAGTATTCTGGAAACTGTTTCAAAAATGAAAATTCAGTTCAAAATTGAAAAAATTAAATAAAAAATACCTACCTTTGTTCTCTAGTTGCAACTTTCGTGCTTAGGATGCTTCGAATCTTTCCGTCTTAATTTACTAACCAGTATTATTCTCATGGCCTTTACTCCTATCACTACAATATACAGCTCTTATCCGCACTCTCCTCAAAACCATTTCCTGGTATCTCTGGTATCCCACCCTTTTCATAAAATTCCACCCTTTTACAAAATTGGAATTGAATAATATCTACTAATTTGATTAAAAAATCTTGTGGTTTAAAGTTTTCCTATACTATATTAAAGTTCTAAAAATGGCCTTTGATCTAATCACTGATATCTGATAAGTTAAAAACGTTTATTCGACATAAGCGACACACCTCTTAATCAAAACGTGCTAAAAAAATACTATCAACCAACTATGTTCATAATCAACCAACTATGTTCATAATCATCCATACACACAAATAATTGTTATGATATCGACTCCCTTATCATTACTTCAATATCATCAGAAAAATATATCAACACACAAACTCAAAATGAATCAAAGGACGTTTCAAATTAACAAGTTTTTCTTTTATTTTTTGAATTGTCGTGCGTATTTCCTCTTGCCACGAATAAAAGAGAAAAATTAATAACATTTGGATGAAAATATTTATAAGAATACATCTCACATAGATATAAAAGTACTTTGTGAATTTGAGGGATTTGTCAAGGTTTGTCAAAACCTCGAAACTCTTGACTTCGTCTTGACTCTTGGCTTTTGACTTAATCATCAGCCCAAGAAATTGATACCCAAAATGTTATTAAAGACTTTCAAACAAATATTTGATACAGTAGACTTGTTGTAAAATGATTATAAAGAAAACAATTTTTATGACGTGATTAACATTGACACCAATTCTGTGGTCAAATCGTTTACTTATTTTAAGGTTCAATGGATCATCAAGACTGTATCAAACAATTCTGTAATCTCTTCACAAGACTAGGTCACTGGCAAAGCCATCTTTTTGCACCTTTTGCAGTATTTAATGTTCAATAGTTCATCAAGCCTGTTTCAAACAGGGGGCAGTGGTTTTACCAACTGACGGCGGTATGTGCGGCGAAAAGAACGGCTTTTAGAATCGCACCCTTACAGTGCAGCAAAAAATCGGTGAAATTCATACCCTTAAAGTGCATTGTCTCACTCCCAGCCGGCACACAACGTTGTTTCAACATTTATCTAACGTTCACAACGTCCATATAATGTTAGATGAACGTTGAAACAACGTTGTGTGCCGGCTGGGCTCACTTATTTTTCAACTCTTTTAGAACTAAAAAATTTGCTCTTTTTCCTGGATTTGCTGAAATTTTCACCCAGTGCATTTATCAAAAGGTTCAGACCCTTACAGTGCATTTCTGTTACTCTTTGCACACAGAGGATGAGAATCATTTTACAATCATGACGGGGCGTTAGATCAGTATACAAAGCACTGTCTGTCTTTTGAACACGTAAGTTTTGTAGCACGGTATGACCTTTTCATCAAAAATCGCTTATTAAAATTGAGCAACGAGAAACGAAAAGTAGCATTTGCACTGGTGAAAAAATTGGATTATAAATGGAAATATCTCGCGCGAATGTATCTATTCTTGTTTATCCTTACCAGATTACAACATCCTCCGTCGCTTTCTTAGATAGCCTTTTTTTAAAGTCCTTTTTAGCCTTGAAATCCAGACTGAAAATTTTAGAAAAATATGAAAATAGCTCAGCGCAGCTAAGGGATAATCGGATTGGTTTGAGATAATTGGCATACACGCTTTTTTTATAAGCACATCCGAAATTTTTGAAGGATGTACTTAAATTTGTGAGTTTTAAGCCTAAAAATGTTCATAAAATGTTATTTTCACCATTTTGTGAAAATTGTTGTCCATTATTAAAAAAAAGTCCAAGAAGCCTTGAACTGTTCTTAACTTGTTCTTATAAAAAAGGTGTATAAAAACGTTATGTGGGTAAACTGTTTTCCAACGTCAAGATATCACAATGTAAAAATCCTAAAAATTGGTTCTTACAGGGTCCTTACGTTAAAATGCTATCGATTCTTACTTGATTTTTTAATTAAACTTGAATATCTTAAAGTTTTGCTCAGGACAATTAGAAGGAATCCAAATGCCAAATAATCTCAACCATCTGATTATCCCTTTAAAGTACGCCCACACCTGTATCGTAAGTCGGTCTACTTCCGACAGCCTTCTTTAAACATGGGAATAATAAAAGGTCGGAATCGCTTATAGCTAATAAAAGCTAAGAAAGGAAAACATATTTTTTTCAATCAGTGATTCCGACCCTCCTTTTAATCTTATCTCTAAGGAGGGGGGATCGCTTTTGAGTGCTAGGTAAACCAAACCGTCAAACTAAAACATCGAAATCAATGAAACAGAACTGAACCGATTTTTAGATCTAAACAAATCGCTAAAATCAAATTTAAACCCACCTCCAGTTGATTGATAGGTGACAGTTCCGGGTGGCGGTGGTGGCACTGTTTGGCCGGTTGGTGGCACATAGTTGGGTCCACGGCCGAAGACATAACCGCGTCTTTTTCGGATAACATAGCAAGCGATACAACATATGAAACATAATGGAATAATGATTGCGGCAGCGATATAACCAGCCATTGTGAAACCATAAGTAACTGTATTAAAAAAAAAATTGACGTAAAAATATAATATTATATACAGTAATAGCTTTTCCAGAAATAGTCCGTGTCCCACCTGTTGAGGATATCAGGTATCCAGGGGGGTTAACGATTTTTGTTCAAAAGTGGATATCCAGAGGGCTAAATACCTACAGGGGAACGGATATCCAGGGGGTAAAGTGTCTTTTCAAGTAAAAATACGATATCCAGGGGTAAGCATATTTTTAAGAGTGGATATCCAGGGGGTTGGATACTTCGAAAAATCAATATCCTCAACAGTGGGGGTAAATTTTTTTTCTGGAAAAGCCCATTAAGGCCAGGGCAAACCAGTCCAACATTTCATCCAACATGATTTTCAAATGTTGGATGAAATGTTTGATGGAAAAATTTGCGTTGGATGAAACAAAAATCAAGGCCGAGGCAAACCCATCCAACATTTCATCCGACATGACTTGGAAAAAAATGAAAATTCAAAAAAATAAAGAAAAAGTACCACCAAACCAATCCAACACGAAAAATTACACAATTCAATGAGAAAGCTTCTTTAATCTCGCCGAAAATGTTGGATGAAATGTTTGATGGCAATCAAACTTCATCCAACACCGTCCAACACGATTTTTTTCTTCGTTTTTTTCCAAAAATCTGAATTGACGCAAACCGGTCCAAAATTTCATCCAACATCAGAAAAAAGGCATGTTGGATGAAATGTTGGATCAGTTTGCCCTGGCCTTTAGCGAGGGAGACAAATTAAGACCGCCCGCCGACGTAACAAACTGTTTTTGTTCGGTGTCGAAAATTATTGTTAAATTACATCGGACACAACTGCCCGGTGTTTGTCTTGAGTTAAAGTATAGAAATTCTTCACACCGAACAATTGTGTCCGGTGCGAAAAAGGGAAGTTTTATCACCAGACACACATACTGATTCATGTCCGGTGTTTGGATTGCCCGGTGGTAAAGGTTTTTCTCATTACACATCGTATATCATTCGTATCCGTTGCTTCCGTAAGTCCGGTGTGTTGGCAGGGTTTTAACTTTCGCGAATAAGTGAATTCACGAATTTTGTATATTGTATGAAAACTTTTGCTAGTCGAGTTTTCAAAAGAATTTGTAGAAAGAAGTTTTCACAATTTGTCAAATTTCATTAATTTTTATACAACATTTTCACTAAGTTTTGTGGGTCACTACACTTGCACTTGACTTTGGACGAATGCTGCCAAAATATTACCTGACAACAAAAATAAACCTTATTCCAACGTTTGTCCCAGGACAATCCCAACATTTCCCCAATTTCCCCGATCCGGAATATCTCACTTACCGTCATAAGGATCCCTGAAGGCAACCCAACCGACAACAAAACCACGACCATTCCAATCTGTCCCTTTTTTATACTTGAAATCAACATCGGGTTTGAAATATCGGATTTCGGTTTTCGGTGAGCAAATCTCTTTTCCATATTTAAAATCTTCCTCGTCTAAAAAAGGAATCACATCAGTATAGGTCATTTCACAGTTGCAAAGCGTAATGGACCACTCGCGTGCTAATGTCGTATGGGCACTCGTACCCAGTGACTACACATAGGGCGCCGGTAGGGTTGTGAGTTTCATCTATTATAGAGATTTGTCAACCCAGTATGATATGTTACGAATTCCGGCTTCAAGCTGTGCGTCAATGGCTAAACGGATAAAGCGCTGGCCTCCGGATCAGAAGGTCCTCATCTGAAGGTGGTTCGATTCCCGCACGATGCGACGACATGCTTGCCGAAATATAATACATATTTCAAAATTTTACTTAGACGGTTTTAATTAGAAACTAGGACACAGACAGTTAAAGCTTTCGTTTTTAAATAAGAGTGATATCGTTTGCTTTATACTCATCAATTTTAATTCACAAGCTTTTTCACATTGGATTGACATGGATGTGGAGCAAGATTGATCAGAAAGAGGAAAGGAAAAACATTTTTATGCTTATATCAGCATAATATAACAATAGCAAAACACTGTATTGATGTGAAATACATGTCTGAAACGGGAACACTAGTAAAAATAAAGCCTTTAAAAAGAGTGAGCAAGGATTATGCAGGATTATGGATAGGAAATGAAAAATGGTCAAGATTGGCCATCCGATATAACTTCTTTCTGCTCTACCGACTGAGCTAGCTAGCCACAGTCAAATTTCCAATGAGTGGAATGTTTGTGTCGTGTTTAACTTGTGAAAAATTCTTGGGGTCAAACAAGGGGTTCTAGACCATACTGGTGTCGGCATATAATTTTGACTTAAAACGACCGTGTTTCGTTGTGTTTGAAAGTAGGTGTAGTTCCAATTGAAATACTTTAAGGGAATCAATTTTCTCGAGCATCAAGTATCCTAGAATAATTTAAATCCGGCGAAGAACTTACTTTGAGAAGACAGTATTTTTTTAAATTTTGGAGAGAACTAAATTTAGCGAATGGTAGGCTACTAAACGGGTTCTTTTTTGTTTAAAAATAGAGTGTTTTGAACCAAAATGTGAGATTCTTTTTAAAAATCATGAAAAGACTCACCAAAATAAGTTTTAATCAGCATTAGCTAAACTCCGGTTAAGGAGTTATCTTTAAAATCAGTGTTTTTCATTTGTAATTGTGCGTAAATCTGATCAATCGCGATAGTCGGGTTCGGTTTCCCGATTTGGTTTGCGCTCGCACTTGCTAGGATATACTCTTTTAAATTTTATGTTAGGTATATTAAGAAAGGCTGAGGATAAAGATGTTTTCATAATGGTTCGCTATTCAAAAATGACAATAACCGGAGTTTACAGTCGTCATTTCAGCTGTTTTATTAAATATTTCCCGTTTTCCAAAAGGGAAATATTTGTTAAAACGGGCTTTCTCCATAATTTCCCGTGTCAAAACGCCTTCCGTACGCCCTGACTGACGCCCGTTTTTAATTTCACAGCGAAAAATGCATCCAGTGAAGTATAAGTAATGTATCATGATTCAAGTCGACTGATAAACTATATATATAATATATGTTACAAGTTCCTTACGGATTCTCAAGCCCGGTTATAATAAAACTATTACATGTTAGTAGCAGACCCGACTGGCAATTGTTATGTAGCAGGTTGAAACATGAGTTTTTTGCTAGAAAGATGCAGTTTGTTTTCAAGTTAAATCTTTAAAATAAATCAAACTGTGTGGGTTTCTTTACTTCCAAACAACCTACCAATAGTTTTGGAACACTCCATAATAAAGGAAGATGGCTGTTCTTGTGGATTGACTTTCTGGTTACCCCATATAAACACGATGTGACATGACCAGACGATGTCAATCGAACGAATCGAACGCCGAATCAATTGAACGCGATTGAACACAATCGAATAATTGCAATTCGATTGACGAACGCAATCGAATTGCAATCGAATATTACCCAGGACTTGCCATTCGATTGCTTCAATTACGTTCGGTTGTATTCGATTGCTTTCGATTGTATTCGATTATGTTCGACTGATTCAATAGTACTAGATTTTATTCACTTTCGTACGGGACTTAAGCGCTCGGCCGCCTACGCTATAAAAAGCTATAACGGGGTAATCCAATTTAATTTAATCGCAATCAAACTCATCGAACATAATCGTAACCGAACGAAATCGAATGTAATTGACCTCGTAATTGACAATCAATCGAACCAATTGAATATAGTCAACTATCAATCAAACCAATCTAACCTTACTCGAACGCAATCGAACACAATCGAATATTACCTAGGATTCGGCCGTTCGATTAAGATTCGATTACGTTCGACAATCGAATTGCAATTATTCGATCGCGTTCGATTACGTTCACTTGGTTCGATTGCAATTTTTGTTCGAAGTTGTTCGATTGACACCGTCTGGACATGAAAGTGAAGAGACATGATTTGTTGGTTTTTGTTCGATTTCTTGACTCGTATATCTCATGGCAAATGGGATAGCAAATGACTTTTCATAATTGCTTGGCTCTACATATGATACCTCTAACTTTGAACACCTCCAGAATGTTGAAAAAAGCATTTTATGAGATAAGTTTCGATTGTAATTTTCATGGAAATTTTTAATCGACAGATTAATGACTTGGCGTCAGTTTTGTTTGGTTGATAAATCTTTAGCTTCACCATGATCGTGGGATGATTTTCAATAAACTTTTGTTGTTATACACAGTCACTCTACACATGATGACTCCAGCCATGATTGGTATCAGACAGTCAGAATGTTGGAAAAAAAACATTTTACGAGAAATTGTTGATAGAAATTATATTGACTTATCTTTACAATTTTGGTGGTGTGGGTTTTGTTGGTTGATAATGTTTACACCGTGGGATCCTGTTAGGGTATATTGATTGTTGTTTGTTGGAAGACACCGTTTAACAGTCTCGCCATCTCCACCTTAGAGGCGGGAGGTAAAAATGCTCACTTTAGTACTGTGGAAGGTTAGAGAAATGTAAACATTGCCATTTTTTTTCCTTCCTTTAAAGAGAATGTTTTAGATGTTTGAACATGATATTAATGACAATTTTATGTATCTCTCCTGAAAATTTCACAAAAATTCACCAAGAGGAAAAGAAGTTATGATGAAAAGGAGTTCTTTACCTACCATTTCTCTGCTGGGTTTTCTTATGAGAACTGGCTGTTTACCTACCATTTTTTACGGGGGAGAGTGAAGTTTCTCGTGGTTGCCAAAATCAAAACAATAGAAAATTGTTCATACGCGTGCGCAGCCGACACTGTTAAACGGTGTATTGATTACCAAAAAAAAGAGAACTTTTTTTTGATAAAATACTTTATCTTTTTCATGAACCGTGTGGATGGTTGACATCTTTCTCTAGTCTTGTAAACCAATGCAGTGTCTGTCTTCAAATCTTGAATTCTCTATACCTACTGAACTAAATAGACCTAAATTATGCATGGCTGTATCATTGTTTTTATGCTGGAGTACATAATTATTCAATATGACTGCCTCTTTAAAAAAAGGTCTACTGTTTAAAGCTATTTAAATGCTTTAAAACTTTGAGCCACATTTTTTCTTTGTTGCTATTAAAGATAGATGTTTACTTTGTCGTAATGTAAATTTATTGTAAAGTTTTAGTTTTTGAGTTTAGTTCATCTGCAGTAGTATTTTTTCAGTAATCCTTAAATCTTGTGAATAAAGTAACATTTAACCAGACTTATTGCCCTCATTATATTCAAATTTGTATTTTTTTTTAGGACTGATAAGTACATATTTTTAAACACCAAAACAAAGCAAAGAACATGCCAGTTCTTTCTGGACAAATATATATGTATACTTTATTATATGTGCTTTTTTATATATGTCAATAATGACCTTCATTTTTAAGCTTGGTTTCCACTGTGTGATAACATGTGATAATGTGTGACAGACAGCCTGTCTGGAACACACTATCACAAAATAAAATTCTATCTCATAGTGGAAACGTTTAAAAAGAGTTTTTATCACGCGTTATCATACTGTGACAACGTGTGATAGTGTGTTCTTGGATTGAAATGAATTTCAATCCAAGAACACGAAAATTGTGTGAGATAACGTGTGACAAGAAAGTTCAAAAGGCGCCCGGACACACCTGGTGTATTCTACATCACATTTCTTTGTTATTTCAATTTTCCTTTGTTAAAAATATAATAGAAAGCAAATTCCATAGTTTGCTATCACAAATTTTCCCTCTTTCTACGAGCGGATATGACAGATGCGTTTCCACTAAACAAAATTTTATCTCAAGTTTTTTGTCACACACTATCACACACTATCACAAGTTATCACACAGTGGAAACCAAGCTTTAAGGAAATATTTAGTCGCAATTTTGCGATTCTTGTTTCCCTTTAAAAGGGCATTAAAGTAGTAAAATGTAAACATTGCGCGAACCACGTGTCATTAAAGAGAACAATTAAAATCACGTGTCCAAAACAAACTTGTAAAACAATTGAAACAATTAAAATTAGCCATATTTGGTTTGCTTTTTTATTTTGACATGTGACATTTGTTTTGATTTTGGGAGTTTCTAAACATCGACCAGAAATGGTGACCAAGACCAGCGACCACGACCGGCGACCAGATAAATTTGGGATATCGAGTTTAACTGCTCTCTCCACCGTAGAGAACATCCAAATGGAGTCCTGATGTGGCTTTCAAATGAACCACTGAGCACGTGGCTGAGAATTACTCTAGCTAGAGAATACTAAAAGTGACTTTTGACGTTACCAGTCATTTTCTAGACAGAGAGACACTTTTTGACAAAAATATTGACAGGGCAATTAAGTGTGATGCCTGTAAACTTTATTACATCAAATATTCTAACTGTACCGAATCAGATGCCTTTAGTATGAATAGATAGAAATTGTCAGCAGGAAAAAGCTGGGAAGGCCAGTTTTAGAGATATCAATCTCATCAATTATTCTATTGTCCTTACATTGTCAAAATGACTTATTTTGACAAAATAATAATCTGATGATTAAATATAAAGCTTCCTGAATAAATCCCAGCACAAATTTTCCACTAATTAATTTGATGCCGAAAATACAAAAGGATAGAAATTGACACTCTATTCAAGCTCCAAAGAGCGTTGAATTGGCTACTCTACACGTTTTGCACGTGGCTTTATAATCACTGTAGGTGAGACAGGGATGAGCTTTACTCTTCAATTCGATAAATAAATGATCATAAGACTCTACGGTGGAGAAAGAGGAAAACCTCGATAACCCAACTTTACCTGGTCGCCGGTCGTGGTCGCTGGTCGTGGTCGCCATTTCTGGTCGATGTTTAGAAACTCCCTTTGATTTTGTATCCGCTGCATATAGTTTGTTTACAAATTTCGCAAGTACTGTTATGTCCCTTTAAGGTGCATTTTTTGCTTAGAATACTAACCTTCGACTTCAATTTGCTGTTTATCAGAGCTACACCATCTTTGTTTCTTGATATCCATGAAATGAATCAAATAACCGTCGCGCGATGATCGGTCCAATTCCCATTTACAGGACGACAGTGTCGAACGCGGCCAATTTGGACTTGCAATGACTCCTTTTGATGATGAAAATTCCTTTTTACTACAAAAAAGAGAGTGAGTCAATGTGAAAGAAAACTTTCCTTTTTGGAACTGAAAAAATCAGACAAAAAAATTTTAGTCCCCTTAAGGATCTGAAAAATAGGAGAATTTTAAATTTTTTCTTCTTCGAAAAGATCAAAATTTGGTCACATTAGTCCCAAAGAGTCTTAAGATTTACTCCGTTTTAGTTTCGCCGAGGGTGGTCCGAGGGTGGAGAGTCGGGCGGGACGTGTGTACCCGTCAGCTAGCAGCCCTAGAACCTCTCCCGAGCTTAAAACGTCATTCATTCAATAATAAAATGCCTTAAGTAATCTCCAGGCAAAACTTCCAAATCTGCTTTTTTTGATTCTCTATATTTGGAAGCCAAGAACTGAAGATCATCTTCTCAAATTGTAGGCTTCTGCTCATCCTCTAGCGAAAAAAGTTTCTTATAGGAAATATATCTATATAGAGGTCTGCGATTCAGACTACTCAAATTGGGTTCTTACATACTTTATTACACTTATATACCCAGCTGGCACACAACGTTATTTTAACGTTCATCTAACGTTATATGGACGTTGTGAACATTAAATGAACGTTTTTTTTTGTTTTTTTTTATCTATAGTGGAATAGATAACACGAACAAATAGTACAAAACTAAAGGTTCCTAACCTCCCGCAAAAGGACCACCAGATCATACCGCCAGGAGGAAGGAACCCAAAATAAGCTAACAAAATGAGCAATAATGATTAATAAATGGAAAGATAAAACTAACTACAGAGGATAAATGAACGTTGAAACAACGTCGTCTGCCGGCTGGGTAACTAATCAAGTATTTAAGTGTTGCCGTTTCATATCAGACACATATTTCATATCAGGACAGTGTCTGCCTATTGTTATATCATGATGATATAAGCAAAAAATGCTTTTCTTTCCCTTTTTCTGATCATCTTGCTCCACATCCGTGTCAATCCAAAGTGAAAAAAACTGATATAAAACGATACACGTTTTTTCTTTTATTAGAACCCAGTTTATAAGAACATTGAGGCTGAAATTCGTCAAAAAATTAAGAACATCGTAACATGCCCAGCCTCAGTTTTGAAAAAAAAGACAAGAAACTACAATTTTTTCCTCTTTTCAAGCAGTTTTAAACAAACTTAGGAATGGACTTTCTAAATCGAGAGTCAAATATTGTCCAAATTTTACTAATTTCAAGTGCTCTTTATTTTGCATGATATTGTCGATTTAGAGTAGTCTGAAAATTTAAGAACGCATCTAAGAACATTTCAGGCTGAAAATTGCTAAAAAAATAAGCACATCCAGGCTCAGCCAAATTTTAGGTGTTCTAATAGAAAAAAAACGTGTATCACTCTTATTTAAAAACAAAACCTTTAACGCGGAAAAAATGAATGCAACAATTTATTGAAGTGAAAGACAGGGTTTTCAAAAATTAACACGGCACAAATTTTGTTAAACGGTTGTAATTAACGTGAAGGGTAACCGATTCGCGTTAATAACTTGAGTAGTTATGTAAGTGTGACATGGTAGTTTTAACATGTATACACCGTAGAAGGAATCTAAAGGCCAACAACAATCCGATTATCCCTTTAATCCCCTCCCCGTTTATTTGGAACCTAAGAGTAAAAAAATCCGTAAATATAACCAATATAAAAAACGCTATATTTCCAAAAGCCGTGTGTCCTAGCCTTAGTGAATACGGAATAAAAAGTAGACGAAGTTACCTTGTAGAGCTACATGTATCCATACCAGTACCCCGATATTTATCATAACTGGCTGAAAATGATCCCTTCTTTGACCAAACATTATGTTTCAGCTCGATCGTCAGACAGTCGGTGTACGCATAAATGTCGTGTGGTGTGTCTGGGACCATATTTCCGGAACAAAACTCTGCAATTTGATCGTTGTTCCATGAGTATTCGCCACAACTTAAAAAGAAACAAATTGAAACTCTTGATTTTGATACAATGAAGCAGACTTGTGTAAATCAATACTTTAACCCAATTCATCCTAGGCTTTTACAGGCGGTTCAAAAATAGGGGGGGGGCTTTTCCTGTACCATCCCTTAACTTTTTATCTAGTTGGTCTTTTTGGATGAAATTTGGCACACAAGATCCTTGTCACATAAGGTAACTTGGAAAAGTGTCAATTTTTGTGACACCTTGCTGTCAGAAATGTCACCATACTCAAAGTGTGAAAATATTTAGGTGTCAATTTTTTATTTATTTTGAAGCTAAATAAAAGTTAGGAATTTACAGAAAATTTCATGGCAAAAGCTCTATTACTTCAGGAGCGATTACCAATAATTTGACCTCCAAACAGAAACAGCCCCGCCTAGGCCGAATAGGGTTAAGTGTGTAAATTTTTTGCGAATAGAAACACTTAAAACCCCAAGGAAATTCCATGTATTATACGCAATGCTGGTAGTCTCAATAAGGAGAAAAGATTATTCTGTGCCCCCTGATCTCCTGGAAGATTACTGGAAAGATATTCTGCGAGTTTTTTCCAATATATCATACTATGTTTAAGGTGAATTAATTTCTAGAAGCCAGTAAGAACATTTAAGGCTTAAACTTGTTGAAAAATAAGCACATTTAGGCTCAGCTTAAATAAAGACAAAAACGTGTAAGAAGTTAGTGGCACCAACAACGGTGAAAGAGTGCCTCGATTACCCAAAAAAGAATAGAAAATACTATTTTTGGCTCAGCATCGGGTCTTTCATTAGCATGTCGCTATCCTTGGTGCTGTATAATCCCAGGGAGGGAGGCAAAATTGGGTACGGGGATGTGCCGCTGGCCAGGGTCCCTTTTTTGGTTCTGAAGATATCTGACAGGGTCCCAAATTTGCCAAATATTCATATCTGACAGGGTCCATTTTTCAAACTCCAGCGGTACGTCCCCGTCAGCCGTAAAGGTCAGTGCCCTCCCCCCCCCCGGGTATGATCGTTTTGAAGAAACAGCACTTGGTCAATTCAAATTCATTTTGGAAGAAACGGCGCCTTGTAGCAATCAGCGAACCGAGCAGCGAACAAACATTTGATATGTCACTGGCGTTTCATACCGCTTTGGTTTCTTATTCAACATAGATTTTTCACGATTATCCAAACACAACAAAGAAACTTTAGTATTAAAAAACTTACCTAAGATATATTTTCATATTACCATCGGTACAATACGACATATCAACACATGGTCAACATTAAAATAGTTTAAAAAGTCTCTAATTTTCATAATTTTCCAAAATAAGAGACTATTCAACATAGATTTTTCACGATTATCCAAACACAACAAAGAAACTTTTAGTATTAAAAAACTTACCCAAGATATATTTTCATATTACCATCGGTACAAATACGGCATATCAAACACATGGTCAACATTAAAATAGTTTAAAAAGTCTCTAATTTTCATAATTTTCCAAAATAAGAGACTATTCAACATAGATTTTTCACGATTATCCAAACACAACAAAGAAACTTTAGTATTAAAAAACTTACCCAAGATATATTTTCATATTACCATCGGTACAATACGGCATATCAACACATGGTCAACATTAAAATAGTTTAAAAAGTCTCTAATTTTCATAATTTTCCAAAATAAGAGACTATTCAGCATAGATTTTTCTCAATTATCCAAGCACAACAAAGAGACTTTAGTATAAAAAACTTACCCAAGATATATTTTCATATTACCATCGGTACAATACGGCATATCTCCACCAACATTAAACGAATTCCACGTTAATTTGACGGCCATTTGTTGTCCGAATTTCAATTTGAATACTTCTTTATTACAATTTGTTAATCTACCGCCCGAAATTGAGCCATAAGTCCCCTGCTTGGTAACCACTGGGCAATCATTTGCATAAATGGGACTTGCAACCACGATTAATAACAATATAGTGCACGATATCAAGTTTGTATCCATCTGTATCTTGAGTAGTTGTTACTATTTTAATTTTTTATATATTTGAGTTGCTAAAAAAAGAAACGATATTAGAGTTAATCGGAGTTTTTTTTATAGGAACAAATATATAAGAACATAAGGCTTTGAAGCTGAAAATATATTTACGATATTTACTAACCTTAGAGAAATTACACAAAAATACTTACAAACGCTGAAAAATAAGCGCAAAAAAAGGAGCACTCGAATGTTTCAAAAGAAAAACTTTGTCATTCTTATAAAAAAAAGTGTGTGCCGGGTTGGTAGTAAGAGGATCTGACCAGACCTCCATCAGACTACAGTTTGTTGCTTTAAAAGATATACAAGTGAGACATGGATATGTATGTGAGTGAAGTATGGCAGCCACTAAATATCGAGTATTTGCATCCCTGTCTCACTAAATGAAGTGAAGATTCTTCAACATTCAAAAGGACATTCTGAACGTGAAAACAACGTTGTCAAAACTCGGTTGCTCAAAATGCCACACCTATTTTCGGGTTTGGTAATTAAAGTCATAAAATGGAGTCATAAAATAAGTTTTAAAACACCACAAATAATTTTTAAGTGTTCTACTTTACTTCTAGAATGTAAATTCAACACTAACAAACTTGATATCTCAAAATCCAAAAGCTCAAGAATGCTCAAACATCTCCTTTTCACAAACCCACTAGAACCCCTTCCTACTGGAAAAATCGACCAAAATATCGTTCCCGATGGAAAACTATGCTCCAACGTTTGTCCCGACTGAAGACATTCACCTATCCTCACTGCAAAATTTTATGCTATTCTTCCAATCGCCACTGAATTTTATGACTTGAAAACGAAAAAATTCATATTCCAAGCCTTTAAAAATATGGTAATATTAATCCCCATCGAGTTTCAGTTCGTTATTTCTATCCCTACTGGCTGAAAAAATCCTACCAGGTCTGTGAGAAGGGGGGTGTGTTCAAATAAGGCCGATAATTTAGCCTGGAAACCACTAAACCGCTCCCAAATCGACATATTCAATGATATAAAGCTGGAACTAATTCTCGCACGAAATTTTAATTCTGAGAAAAAAGTTAAAATATCAACAATTCTCAATATATTTCTAACTTGACTTTATGATCAACATTATATTTAAAACAAATCTCTCAAGCATAATTTTCTAATCATATGAACTCATAAACTGTTTTACATACTGTTGTAACAGAAAATCGAGCTGTTAGATAAGGTTGCCCAAGATTGTTGAAAACCCAAACATATGAAAATCTAATAGAATCTAACGATAACAAACAGACTAGTTCCTCCAGGTTTCCCATAAATCATTCAATAACTTTAAAAATATATTTGCCCTTTTGAAAATTGGATTTTCTAACAGAATATAGTTTTCAATAATTTATCATACACGATTCTTTATAAGAATGGTGTTTTTCCATTTCGTCATTAATACTATATAGAGTATATTCTTATAGAATAAGCGCGTAGACTGATTTTACAGTTGGAAACATCTGGCATATTTGCGACAGTTAGTTTGTATAATCTAAATTACACGCTTCTTATAAGAACATTCAACATTTTTGAAGCCTTCTAACGTTCTTAACATTTTGGGTTTTAAACCTATAACGTTCTCAATTTGACCACTTTGTGAGTATTCCCCTTTTGTGCAATTTTCCCAAGAAATTTTGGGCCTTTAAGTTTTAGATTTAGAGTCCATAAAGCCAAAGAATGTTCTGGACTGGTTCTAAATTATTTTGCTAACGAAGTCTTATGTTCTTATATTGTTTGTTCTCATAAAAAAACGTGTAATTAGTATAAACACTAAGCGAATCAGCTCTCTCTAATACACCTTTTCTACCGTAGCCGCCAATTGCCGCGCGGGCATTTTTTAGTCCGTTTTACCACCCTAAAACCACCCCGGCTTTTTTTCGCACCTAAAGACAATAGAAAAAAGATGTAAAAAAGATTAGATCGAGTTTAGAGTGGTAAAACGGACAAAAAGATACCTGCACGGCAATTGGCGGCTACGGTCGAAAAGGTGTATTTGAACCACTATACTTCGAATCTTTCTGTAATTCGAACTTGGGATGTTGGAAAACTAAATCCGTAATTCGAATCTATTTTGACCTCACTCTTTCCTGGTAAATTCGAGCCCAGTCTCTTCACGCTGAAAAGGTCCCTTGAAGGTCGAATTATAGGTGGGTGTAGACTATGCTATAGTCTATAAGACGAGTTTCATCTAAGAGGAACATATTACGTTTTGTAATATACAAACTATGTTATATCATAATAATATATTATACGGACGATAGCATAGTCTACTAGTAAGACGGTGGGTGGTGTATTATTGGGCCCTTGAAGGTCGAATTAGTCAATTAAAGAGAGTCAACTTATCGAGTTCCTTATTTACATAGCTGCTAAGTTTGGATTCGTAAAAATTGGATTCCTTAAAACTTGTTTTCTTATTCTCAGCCTGAGCAGTTCCTTAATAATTCCTTATTTTTTGGACCATTTTCAGCATCGAGTTCCTTACAAACGTGTTCCTTATAAAAAAAACGTGTATACATACAAATAAAAGATTACGATTAATTCTTACGAGTCATCTTAAGAGCAATACTTAAACCTCAATCTGTGGCTAGTTTTGATATCCACTTTCTTCAACAATGAATCTTTAGAACGTGTAGAATTATAAAATTCATATAGAATACTGTATAAAGGATTCATATAAAAATCTAGAGCACTATATGTCTCAGATAATTTTGTTTTCGATGTTTTGAGCTTGGTTATAGGCGTTATATAGGCTACCATTAACAACAACTCCAACAATTTCGCCCAAAAATCAAAACCAAAACATAATTTTGTTCAGACTTTTCTCCCCTTCCATTTCATTTGCTTATCCAACATCTGAAAATAAAGTTTCCGAGGAAACAATATTTTTCACTTCTATTAAAAAAAAAAACCGAGTTTTTTATCATATCACAGCGTTTTTGCATATAACCATATAAACTTAACACTCTCTTCATATTTTCTTTACTAAAGACGTCTGTAAACATCTTTTAAACTACAGTTAACAAATCAATCCTATAAAATGTAATTCTACACCAATACCAATACCCTTCCCTTATACATTAGTACTAGTAATCGTATGGTTTGGAGTGCAATTAACGATTAATCACGAGTAACAAAGGAGAAAATAGTAATTTGCACGAGTCCGAAGGACGAGTGCAAATTACGGTATTTTCTCCTTTGTTACGAGTGATTAATCGTTAATTGCACGACAAAACATACGATTCCGAGGTAATCGTCATGATATAAACATTCGAAAACCTCCTTTTTTTCTTTTGTGTTTAAAAAGAAAACATTGCAGTGTAATTTTTCTTTGTTTTCAATTAAAAGAAGCTATTTTAACGTAAAATTTCTTTGTTCTTTTTTATATTGAAGAAAAAAATGTCTTTGTTTTTTATTATATAGTAAAAAAAGTCTCTGACACAGTACTTGGGAGAGAAAAGAATAAGGGGACAAAAGTGTCCCCCCGCCGAAGAGTGCAAAAAGTGGTAATAGTGCAATTAACGATTAATTGCACTCCTCTAAACCAATCAGATTCGAGTAATTTTGCACGGCTGACGATTACACATATAATTGTCTATTTATGTAAGTCATTAAGGAATTAATCTGTAATTTGATGATCTCAATAATTGTTAAAGTGCAGCTTCTATGCACGTTTTTTTTTTTATTAGAACACATGTGCTTATTTTTTTAGCAATTTTCAGCCTAAAATGTTCTTAAATGCATTCTTAATTTTTCAGACTATTCTAAATCGCCTAAATCGACAATATCATGCAAAATAAAGAGCACTTAAAATTGGTAAAATTTGACACTCGATCTTGGAAAATCCTTCCCTAAGTTCGTTTAATTTTTCAACGAAATTCAGCCTCGAATCAATGTTCTTATAAACTGGGTTCTAATAAAAAAAACGTGTAGATACATCCCAAAATACATTATTGTATAAGAACATGATAAGAATGTATTTGCGCTTTATGTACCAACTCGTAAAATCCAGACTTTAGCGAATCTTACCAAAATATTGAGAATATTAAAAATCAGAATATTTTGAGAACACTTTTTGTTTAAGCTTCTTCAAAACTAAACAGCTAAGAGATTTCCGTAAACTTCCAGTACTACAGTATATGACATTGATTTTCCTTATAAAAGCATGTAGAACACATAATTAAAAATAATTCTTCTGATTCAGAAACCAAAAAACTGTAGACATACAGGTAAAAATTAAAACTAGCTTTCCATGATGAGTTTGTGACGTTCTTGAATTCATAATCCAGCCTTTCGCGATACAATCGAAAAATATTGACGTTAACATAAACAAGTTACCGTGGCAAGAAATATTGAATTATGAATGAACTTTGAATGTTAAAGTCCGAAGTCTTCGAAATCCTGACCTTTACACATTAAACCTTTTAGTATATCTAACGTAAAAATTCTCTCTCCAAATTATTTTTGCGGTTATAATATATGTAATCTGATGATAAGTAGATGATCGGATATGTATGCAAAATGACATTTCGGATGTGATATGAAAATAAATATTGAACATAGCTTTTTATAAGAAAAGAAATAATTCTTTAAGCCTTCGGATGTTTTTAACTTTTCGAGTTTTAAGCCTAAAAATGTTCTTAACATGTTCTTAATTAACTTGTTCTTAATATTTTGACCATCGCAGCCTTGGCCATCGCATGTTCTTATAAAGTTTGTTCTTATAAAAGAAAACGTTCTCGTTGTTCCTGTAAAAATGTTCTTCTAAAAAGAGAATTAGACTTTATGTCACAGTAATCATCATGTAAACTTAATACTTTTACACGTTTTTTTTTACAAAAACAAACTATGAATATAAGACTTCGATGGCCAAAATGTTAAGAACAAATTAAGAACATTTTAAGCCTTTTTAAAATCCAAAACACTCGATTTCTTAGGGAAATGAACTAAACTACTCAGAAAATGGTGAAAATAAGAACATGTTAAGAATATTTTTAGGCCTAAAACTAAAAAGGTTATGAACAACTGAAGGCTCTAAAAACGTTGAATGTTTTTATAAAAAAACGTTTATAAGAACATAAGGTGTCGATGGCTAAACTTAATATTTAGAACAAGTTAAGAATATTTAAAGGTTTTTATAGACATCTAATTTTTTAAATGGAAATACAGAAAAAATTACTCAGAAAATGGTGAAAATTTAAGAACATTTTTATAAGGACTCGTATAAGTACATTCATTCTTAGGCTTAAAACTCAAAGAAACTAAGAACATCCAAAGACTTCGAGGATTTTGGATGTTCTTATAAAGAAAGCGTGTATAGGATCATTATAATAACATTACAATCTTTAAAAGTCTTTCTTACATAAAACATAATAATATATTATTTGTAAGCACAATGTATAATTGTATCTGTGCGTTTCAGTTGGTCCCTATAATTTTATATGTTCATGCTATACACGCTTTTTCTTACAAAAACCAGTAAATTTTGACTCAGGCTGGGATGTTCTTAATTTTTTGGCTTATATATATTCTTACGATATTCTTAGGTTTTTACCAATATTTTCAGCCTCGTGTTCTTGTAACTTTGTTCTTATAGAAAAAGTGTGCAATTTAAAAATCATTATGTTAGGTTTTATTTTTACATAAGTGTGCTCCCGTTTCATATCAGACACCTATTTCATATCAGGACAATGTCTGCCTATTGTTATGTTATGCTGATATAAGCAAATAACGTTTTTCTTTACCTCTTTCTGACCAATATTGCTCCACATTCGTGTCAATCCAATGTGAAAAAGCTTGTAAATTAAAATCGATGAGTAAGCAAACGATATCTCTCTTATTTAAAAACCAAACCTATAATATTGTAAACCATCTAATATTATATCACTCTTATAAAATAAAACTCTTATTATGCAAAATTATCTAAAATAAAAAAATCATGATAATTACAAATCTATTTCTACAAAATCTAAAACCAGTGAAGTACTAGATTAGGAGCATTTGACGCGGTAGCCATTTTGAGAAAAAGTCAAAAATTCAAATAAGAAAATAATAATAATAATATATAATATATATTTAATCCCTTCTTCAATTAAAAACATTGTTTCGTACTATTTTTACCCTCCAAGCTTGGAAGACTGTGTTCACAATATAAACAACTTTCTCTACTAAAAGAAGCTGAGCAGGCAGGAGTTCCCTTAGCTGACAAATGTAATAAAAATAGTAAAAACTATAGACTGTACCGACAATATTAGATCTTTTAAGCGATTTTATTGAGCAGGTGGTTGAGCTGGTACAGATTCTTGGTAGGAGGGTGGTTGAGCATATCCTTGTTGAGAGACGGGCGGATATCCTTGCATGGGCGGTGGATATGCTCCTGGTGGAGGATAAGCTCCAGGTGGCGGGGCATAACCTTGGGGTGGGTAAGCACCTTGTTGGGGTGGTGGGTAAGCTGGTTGTTGAGGTGGATATCCTTGCTGGGGTGGTGGAACATATTGTTGGGCGGGATAATTCTTCGCTCCCTCATTAAGAGAAGTTGTATTCGTTGCTAAGGAAAAGATATTCAAAAAATAAAATGAATAATATGGTTAATGTGCAAAAGTGTAACTCGCCAAAAAACGGAATGGAAAAAATCACGGCTTTTGGCGAGGTAAATACTTGCTAACTCCAGGGCACTTCATAGCAAAAGAAAACTTAATCCGAATTAATGATTTCGACATTCAAAATACAAAAAAGAGAGGGAATTTATGAATATTTCGACTATTTTGACAGTGTTGACAATGACTCGATAAAGAAGTCGAAATATTCAGAAATTTCACCATCTCTCTCTTTTTTGTATTTTGAATGCCGAAATCAAGAAGATGAGCTTATTAGGATTAAGTTTTATTTTATTTGTTATAAAAAAGAATCAATGGAAATACCTGTTTGGTTGTTGACGACAGTCATGTTGTTCCCTTGTGGTGTCATGTTATTAAAAGCGGCTCTTTGGCTGAACACATAGCCTCGCTTCTGTTTCAAGCAAACACACACGATGATACAAATAAGGACCAAAGGAATAAGAATTCCGGCAGCAATATACCCTCCGATAGATCCATAGTTAGCTGGAATGAAAAAAAGAACATCAAAATTTTTTTGAAGCCTTGGGATGTTCGTAACTTTAATAATAGTATAAAAATAATGACTAATATTTTAAGTGGGAATGGGGGTTTGTACTTCCGTAAAAGTGATGGGATTGGCTCTTTTTTAGTACGGTATTATGGGATTTGACGAAAAAATAGACGGGAAAACGGTATTTTAAAATTAGACGGTGACGGTATTTAGCCTTATTTTTTGTCATTATGCCGGTATTTGAACCTCTATAAACCGGTGTGACGGTGTTATCATTTTTTTTCAATTTTCGGGATTCCGGGATTAAGCAAAGGTTTTTAACGGGAAAACGGTATTTCGAACCCTGACAATAACGACTGAGCTTTTAGGCAGCTCAGCATGGTACTGAACTGGTAACAAACATAAATTTCTAATTGTGTCATTTGAGTTTCAAGCCCAAAAGTGTTACTAACATGTTTTTTTTTCTCGTTTTGGGAGTATTTTTTGTCCATTTTCCTAAGAAATAAAGTGTTTTGAGAGTCCTCAAAGCATCAAAATGTTCTTAACCTGTTCTTAACATTTTTTGCCATCAAAGCCTTATATAGTTCGTTCTTATAAAAAATGTGTAAAAAGACAGGTCGTGAAAGCACCTTAAATTTTACAATTCAATATAAATCTTTTACAATATTAGGCATTTTATACTATACTAATTTTATTTTAGACACATATCTAAAATAAAATTAGTAGTCTCTGCCAACCTCTTTTTCGTAAAAAAAAACAACTTCGAAGTGCGGTTTGTAACGGTTAGGCACCATTCTGTAACTGAGATATATTCTCAGTCTCTTGTTTCTTCTGCAGTGGAGTGGTGTTCTATTTTTAACAAGCAAATCCCGTTAAATAAAGTGATATTACCTCAGTGCCATGAATTCTTGCGGCTTTCAAAAGAACACTCCCACGCACCTGTTTTTCGACTGGTACTAGCGCGAAAAAAAAATTATCTAACCGTAAGAGACCGACACACGACAACCAAAAAGCGAAAATCGCCCATGTGCATCTGGGGCACTGACCTTTATATATCCCTGGACCAAGCTATATCCGCCATCTTTGATCGAAGTTTTTTTTGAATTGGTATCCGTAAAGAAGCCATTGCAGTGTTAAAAATTAACATCTAACGGCGCTACATCATCAAAAGTTTTCGAGGGAAAGTAGATCTAGCGCTCTTGATGCATATACACCGCTATTGAGTAGTGCCGCCATTAGGGTACCACTTTTCAAAAAACTCCGATCAAAGAATTTTGCTTGGCCGGGATTGAAAAACTTGGTCCACGGTATATAAAGGTCAGTGGTCTGGGGTTGGTACAGGCTAAGATAGGACATACAAACGAAAATATTAAAATCTTTTTGTTTGGGTTTACTTACTGTAATAAGGGTTATTGAAAGCAACCCATCCAACGACAACGCCTCGCTTATTCCAATCAGTCCCGCGTTTGTAGGTAATTTTGACAGTAGGTTTGTAATAGTTAGTAATCCCGTTATCCCGGGTGCAAATGTCTTTCCCGTAGGAATAACTGTCTTCGTCTAAAAAAAAAGAAGTTTGAATTGTATCCACTATTAAACTGTCCTCGTATTTTATGGCGGTAAGATAGACTCGATGGTCTGATTTTAAATAAATTTTATTTCATTAGATTTGTCATTTTACCATATTTGGTATATTTTGGTCTGGACCTCAATTTCACTAGCTCACATTTTATCGTCATTCGTTGGTCGCCATAACGATAAAAATGCGTAAGTTTAATCTCTTATTTAGTACACTTAACATAGTTTTGTATAGAAAGTTAACCTTTGGTCGTTATTTGTGGTTCATAAGAGGAACAATAACGAAGAAAAGGTTTGATTTTACATTTGCCTCGATGTTCCAAACACACTTAACAAAGATTTCTATGAAAAACAAAAAACTTACCTTTGATCGTTATAAGTTGCTTACTAGAGGGACAATAAGAATAGAATAGGTTTGGTTTTAAATGCCTCGATGTCCCAAACACACTTAACAGAGTTTTGTATGAAAAACTTACCTTTGATCGTTATTTGTTGCTCATTAGAGGAACAATAAGAAGAATAAGTTTGATCTTTAATGTCCATAACGTGAATAAGATATCCGTTAGATTCTGAACGATCAAGTTTCCAGGAGCAGGTTGAAGGATATGTAGAGGATGATGGCCAGTTTGGTGTTGCCATGACTCCGGTTGATGAGGTTTTAGTACTAAAAAGGTGAAAACAAAAAAGATGAGAAAAATTATGATTAAATCTCGGAGAAATTTCTTTTTAACATTACCATTTTCAATCATTGTGTTTTTGAATCTGAAATAATCTAAGTCTGGTAGCAAACGAACGAACAAACGAACGAACGAACGAACGAATGAACGAACGAACGAACGAACGAACGAACGAACGAACGAACGAACGAACGAACGAACGAACGAACGAACGAACGAACGAACGAACGAACGAACGAACGAACGAACGAACGAACGAACGATAATGTATATGACATTTACGTAGGTCCTAATAGCAGCAATGGGACCAAGAGATCTCGATTTTCAGGGAATATCCAAAGTTATTTCAGGTCGCAAACTATCCGTTAGCCGTTATCCCAATGAGAACACCATTCTTCCCACGTTCCGTTCAGTCTAAAAAACGCAGACCCCATCAAAAACAATTGAACATTTTTTTATTATAAGAACATCCAATATTTTTGAAGCTTTCGGATGTTCTCAACTTTTTGAGTTTTAAACCTAAAAATGTTCTCAACATGTTTTTGTTTTGACCATTTTGCGAGCATTTTTTACCATTTTCCTAAGAAATAGTGTGTTTTTGAGTCCAGAAAGCCTCAAAGTGTTCTTAACATTTTGGTCATTGAGCCTTGTGTTCTTATATAGTTTGTTCTTATGACAAAAAAAAAACGTGTAATCCAAACAATAAAAATAGTGTCAAACGCCTGGGCTATTTTGAGAGCTTCCATACGAAAGACTACGTCATGAATATCGTGAATACTTAGTAGCGACCGTAGTGCAGTGGTAGAGCATCCGGCTACGGTGCGCAAGGTTGTGGGTTCAACCCCCAGCCGGGTCATACCAAAGATTCCCAAAATGGTACTTGATGTCTCTCTACTAGATACTCAACAATTAAGAGAAGGATCAAAGATAAATAAAACAATCCAGGGAGAAAGAGTGGCGCCCTCCCCTACCTTCGGGTAGACAGCTATCGAAAGAGGAGCCTTCGGGTAGCCTCCAACTGCGGTCGCAAACTTACTCTTTACTTACTCTAAGCCTGTCGTGCATGAGCTTAAACCATACGAATATTGACTCCAAGTCACTGAGAATGTCCCTTTCGGTGAGTAACTGTAAGGACTTTTCAATTCCAATCTCAAACAATTTGTATACGCATAAATGTCGTGAGGAAGAGATGAAATCATGTTTCCTGAACAAAATTCTGCGATCTCTGTTCTGTCCCATGAATATTGTCCACATCTAAAAAAAGAGACGGAATTCATGATATTCATGACATGTTTTCTACGGAAAGACCCCGGTTTTTGCCAGTAGTGGCACTTTTATATACCTTTTGTCTAGTTTAAAAGTGCCACTACTGGCTAAAACCGGGGTATTTCCGTAGAAAACATTACGTCATGAATATCTTGAATATGAAACAACAAAGTTTTTTTTTTAAGGTTTTATTTTTACATTACTGTTGCCGTTTCATATCAGACACATTTCATATCCGGACAGTGCCTCCCTATTGTTATACTCTGCTGAATAAACAAAAAATTGGTTTTCTTTTCCTCTTTCTGATCAATCTTGCTCCACAACATTGTGAATTCAATGTGAAAAAGCTTGTAAATTAGAATTGACGAGTAAACAAACGATATCACTCTTATTTATAAATGAAACTTTCAATACTTAAGGCTTGGAGACACGAGAAGTTTTTTTTCGCGTTGGTGCAATGCAACATGCTCTATCCAACCAACACAAGAAAGAAAGTGTGTTTCCCATGGTTTCCTTTTTTTGTTTCATGGGACAAAAAGTGTGGGAAATACCCAAAAGACACGCTGATCTTGTCCCAGGGACAAAATTGAGATTTCAGTTTTATTGGTAGAACGAAAATTGGTGTGGAGACACGATAAAGCGCTTCAGGTTGGTGGGATGGAGCATGTTGCATTGCACAAATGCGAAAAAAACTCTTGTTCCCAAGCCTTCAATAGCAAAAAGTCTTGATGCTTCAGAAGTCCATTTAAAGGGTTTTGTCATTTAACAGAATCAAATGTTAAAACGTAAATGAATGCTGAAATGATGTTGTATGTCAAGTTTTAGCATATGCTTAAAAAGAATATACTCTATATAAGAATACCCATGATGAAAATGGCCAAAAAATTTAAGAAAATGCTCAAAACACCACCATCATAGATTTTTGACAGCAATACATAAAAAACGTGTATCGTAAAACGTACACCCTCTCTCACAAAAGACTAAAACATACCCAGCATAAACTTTGATATAACCATCGCTACAGTAAGGCATATCTCCAGGGATATTATCAAAAGTCAACCAAGTCATTTTGACAGCCATTGTAGTACCAAGGTTAATATCATAAGTCTTTTTAGAGCAACCATATTTGTTTCCACCAGACAAAGAGCCAAAAGAGCCAGTGACAGTCTCCTTTGAACAGCTATAGCCCCAAGTTGGCAATGTCATTAATACCAATTGTAAAGCGACGAGTGACAACCAATAACTTTTGGATCGGCCCATATTTTGAGGAGTGTGATTTTTATAATTTTGTTATTGTTCTTTTCGTGTTTTTTTTTTCAGTCTAAAAAAACAGAAAATGAAAATGGTCAGTATAGAGCAGCCAAAAAATATTTTGGAATCATCTAGTATTTATTTGTATTGCGGTTTTTTGTTGATTGCTTTAAAGGGACATCACAGTACTTGCGAAATTTGTAAACAAACTGTATGCAGCGGATACAAAATCAAAACAAATGTCACATGTCAAAGTAAAAAATCAAACCAAATATGGTTAATTTTGATTGTTCAATTGTTTAACAAGTTTGTTTTGGACACGTGATTTTAATTGTTCTCTTTAATGACACGTTCGCGCAATGTTTACATCTTACTACTTTTATGTCCCTTTAAGGTTTACAATGAAATAGACACAGAAATTTTCGAGGAAATAGACCTTATCGGAGTTTTTGATTTTTCTAAAAAAGTGATGCATTGTGGGATTGTTTCGAATAGAAATCTCTTAGGAATTCCTCGAGGGAATTCTATTGTAATACACTCGAAACAATCCAACAATGCATCACTTTTTTAGATAAATCAAAAACTCTGATAAGGTCTATTGTTACTCACTAAAGAATAGACAGACAGACAGACAGACAGACAGATAGACAGACGGACGGTCCACAGTCATAAGCAAAAGTTATTGTAGATTTTAATATAACAATAATATCAAGACAACACTAACTAACAACCCCATGAAACCCCAAAATCTTGTATTTCTGACGATTTTCACTGAAGAAAAAAAATTTGAAAAAATATCTTAATGTGCATCAAAAATTAAGATCAAGTCTGCATTATTTAAACATTTTTTTATTTAGAAACAACAAACAGACATATAGACCAACATGGATACAAGCTTTTTTTATAAGAACCAGTAAATTTTGGCTCGAGCTGAGCTGTTCTGAATTTTTTGAAATTTCAAGGCCTAAATGTTCTGTATGATGTTCTTAAAAATAGGTTTAGAATCAGTACTTTCTTAGTATCTTCGAAATCTGACGCTCGCATTGTTCTTAATTAGTTCTTAGGTTTTGGCCAATTTTCAGCCTCGTGTTCTTATAAAATTGTTCTTATAAAAAAAGCGTGTATATGAACATATTCTAGATCAAATATTTAATATCCAATTAAAAAAAATTATCAAAAATAAAAGCAATATATATCGAATTTAAAATGTATATGCATATGAAGTGCAGATCTAAAAATCATCAAAAAATATTATAAATCCTAAAATAAATGATATCATAAAAATTACAATGCTAAATCTATAAAAGAATAACTATAGGAGCACCCAACACAAACTTCATAGTATTGTGCCCATTATAAACAACAGAAGAGAACAGAAAGAAATCGTTTTGAAATTCTATAGTCAATCGAGCTAGTGATGTTTTAGCTTTTTTCACATGTACGTAAAGTTTCACTAAAGGGAATTTCCTTTGAATTAGAGAAAGATTCAAATTATGAGTATTATGACGATTTTAAATCTCAGAGGACCAATGATTTAGTTCGCATTGTAAACAGATTCGAATTATCCAAGGTCACACGCATTGAGTTTCAAGCCCGAAGGGTTAGAGATTGACCTCTAGCCCTTCGGGCTTGAAACTCAATGGTCACACGGCGCAACAGAAATTCGAACCAGAAACCTCTGGTTTGCGGTACTGCCGCAACCACTTTCCAAGCGACCGTAGTGCAGTGGTAGAACAAAAACTCTACATAATATCGAGGAAATTCCCAAAAGACAGCCTTACGTACGATTTTCCGTAAGGTCTAAAGTAAAATTTTACGTGCATGTGAAAAAAGTTTTACAGGTAAAATGTGTCTTTTTACAACAACAGGAATACAAAGCTTAATTATCGCCAAATAGTGCGTTTCTTTCATTGAGGTTTTAAGCAATGACTTTATTGGACTGGTGGTTGTGGTTGGGGCGGTGCAGATTCTTGATAAACGGGCGGTGGAGCGTATCCGTGTTGAGAGACGGGTGGATATCCTTGCTGGGGCGGCGGATATGCCCCTGGTTGAGGATAAGCTCCAGGTTGTGTTTGTGGGGCGTAACCTTGGTTTGGATAAGCACCTTGTTGGGGCGGCGGGTAAGCGCCCTGTTGGGGTGGTGGGTAAGCTGGTTGTTGTGCTGGATATCCTTGTTGGGGCGGTGGAACATATTGTTGTTGAGCTGAAATAGTGAGAAAACAGTTTGTCATTTTGCTGGTTAATGATCCTGAACTTTGTCACAAAAGAAAAGGGAGCTAACTGACAAAAAGAAGTGTTAACATTAAGCTATTTCAGCCTGTTTCAGCCGCGCAAAGTAATTTTTATTACTAACAAGATCTAAATGATCAAATCTTGAGACTTGCTTAGAAATTCTAAGAGCCTAGATCTAGTCGAAAAAGTTTTACATTGTTTCATGGAAATGTCTTAGGGTTCAGTTAATTCCGTTTAATTGAATTTCTTAAAACACTGTGTTTTCCAGATTAATGTTCAAATTTTGTAATTCCGAAATTTTGATTCCAATTTTTTTCATTGGCTCGATCTGGAGGTGGCAAGGACTTCCAAATTGAATAAAAAAACACTCTGAACATTTAGAAAAATATTGTATTTGTCCAGAGAAATGCTGGCTAGCATTCCTGCAAATGTATTTTGGCATTTTTTGTATTTTGAGTTTGAAGAAGAAAATTTAAGGTAAGTTTGCGGTAACCTGATGGAGAAAGGAATTACTGAAAACACAGAGAGATAAAAGGGTTTTAGAAAGCAACAAAAAGTGACGTTTTCTTGTATTTTCGCCGCTAAATTCTAAAAAGCCCCCTGGACGTCACGGCTTTTTCTACGCAGTATCGTCTATTCCACTTTGCGACTTTTTCGAATGTTTTGAGCTCAGATTTTTGGGCTCCAAACATTCGATTTTTAACGTCATTTCTAACTTTTGAAGCTCCTGCAGTAGTGAAAAAATCGAATTAGCGTCAGAACCATGGCGTTTTAAATCTTGAAGTCATTTTGAAAAAGATTTAGAACGCCATAGTTAGAGCACTTGAAAAAACATCTATTTTTCGAAAAATCATCAAAATAGAAATCACCAAGAAACCAAATAAAAAATCCCAGTTTTTTGGTGAGGTGCTAGATAATAAAATTTTACCCGTTGCAGTTTGGTTATTGACGACTGTCACGTTATTCCCTTGCGGCGTCATGTTGTTAAATCCGGCGGCTCTTTGGCTGAACACGTAGCCTCGTTTTTGTTTCAAGCATGCGCACACGATGATACAAAGTATGAATATGGGAACCAAAATCCCTGCAGCAATGTATCCTCCAATTGCTCCAACATCAGCTGAAAATTTTGAAATTTTATAAATGATTTCTCTAATAGACCTACATAAATTCCGTTACGAACATCACTTGCCTCGTTTTGAAATTATTGCCATGCTGATTAACTCCCAGCGGATTTTATCAAAACTACTTCCTATTCATAAAAAAAATCATTAAATGTCTCAAGAGACATAATGACCATGGTAATTGTTTGGATACGAGGCAAGTGATGTTCGTGACGTAATTTATGAAAAGGTCTATTGGATCTGATTTCCTTTGAATTAGAGAAAGATTCAAATTATGAGTGAGTATTATGACGATTTTAAATCTCAGAGGACCAATGATTTAGTTCGCATTATAAAGAGATTCGAATTATCCAGGGTCACACGGCGCAACGGAAATTCGAACCAGAAACCTCTGGTTTGCGGTACTGCCGCCGTCAACCACTTTCCAAGCGACCGTAGTGCAGTGGTAGAGCATCCGGCTACGGTGCGCAAGGTTGTGGGTTCAACCCCCAGCCGGGTCATACCAAAGATCCCCAAAATGGTATTTGATGCCTCTCTGCTTAATGCTCAGCAGTTAAGCGAAGGATCAAGGGTAAGTGGAGCAATCCAGGGAGAAAGAGTGGCGCCCTCCCTTACCTTCGGGTAGATAGCTATCAAAAGAGGAGCCTTCGGGTCGCCTCCGATTGCGGTCGCAGTCTTACTTACTCTCCAACCTACCAGACAACCCCAGGCCCCTCCCAGCATATATTCTCTACGAAAGTCAATAACAATTTATCACATAAAAAAACATACCCAAATTTTCTCCGAATCGAAATATACACGTTTTTTTATAAGAACTTCCAAATTTTTTGAAGCCTTCGGATGTTCTTAACTTTTTGAGTTTTAAGGATATGAATATTCTTAACAGGTTTTTATTCTGGCCATTTTTTGAGTAATTTTGCCCAATTTTTAAGAAATCGGGTGTTTTAGAGTCCGCGAAGCCTTAAAATGCTCTTAGCGTATTCTTAACATTTTGGCCATAGAAGCCTTATGTTCTTATATAGTTTATTCTTGTAAAACAACAAACGTATAGTTTAACTTACTGTAATAAGGGTCTTTGAAAGCGACCCATCCGACAACAACGCCTCGCTTATTCCAATCAGTCCCTTGGCTGTAACTGATCTTGACGGTAGGCTGGTAATATTGGATAGGGTTATCACGAGTACAAATGTCTTTTCCACTGTATTCAAAGTCTCCCTCGTCTGAAAAAAAGTAAAATATCTTATAAAGGAGATTTGAGTCACCGCGTTTGGCTTGGCAGAGTAAACGCGGTGAAAGCAAAAATGAGTGATTAGGAGATGTTCTAAGGCCTGACCAGAAGATGAATGTTAAGTTATCAAAGGTGTGACCGCAGTCGAGGTTCATCGTTTCGTTGTACTGTACACCATGTGCACATTGTCTGTTTTATAAAAAAATTCCCGTAGGGAGACCTCTTCGATGAAGAATGATTACTAAATAGCAAGAAGTCTTTCCAAAGTTAGAGGGAGAAGCCATTACTTTCCCTGGAAAGTTTACTTAAGTAACTGAGCACCAAGCAAAAGCATCAAGTACGATTAGAGGAGCTTTGGTTTGACTCGGGCTGGACCACCTTACGCACCATGGGGCGGGTGTTCTACCTTCACAGAATATAACATTTTAATTTTCCATATCAAAATTTTATTGATAGTACAGTGGAGTGTTCATAATTCAAACACGCAGGAAAAAGTTGAAAAGAAGTCACTACATTAGTATCAAAACAAAGAATCGCATTGACTTTTTGTAGTCGATTTTATGCTGACTATTCATGATATGCATCATTGCAATGTCTTCCACGCATTTAAAAGCTGATTGGTTCAAAGTGACGTAATGACTAATTGTACGTCACTTACAACCAATCAGCTATTGGATCCGTGATGTAATTTCAGAAGACATTGCAATGGTGCATATCATGAATTGTTATTGGTCAAGCGAAGCTAAGTGTAAAGTGTAGAGTGCACAAATTCGTGGGTTCAATTCCTAGCCCGATCATACCAATGTACTTGATGCCTCCACGACATAAATGAAATAGAATGGTCAAAGGCAAGTGGAGTAATCCAGGGTGCATAGTACCTACCTTCGGGACGCCCCAACTGCAGTTAACCCCATTATATCAAACCCAATCAGGTATATCCTAGCACGGGAGCCACTTATACAGCATTTTGATAGACTGGATGGCGCTGATATATGAACCGGTGTAATTTAGCAGACTCCATTTTTTGGCTTTGCTCGAGTTGGCAGCAAAATTTTTCTAACTTAGGAGGTATTTTCATGTTTTTATTATAGTTTCATAAATTTTGATGGGGTTTTAGAATGTATTCCATCTTTTGGTGTTTTAATTTTATATGATTTCTGAAAAAATTTAAGATTGAAACACACTTAACAGAGTTTTGTATGATAAACTTACCTTTGATCGTTATTTGTTGCTCGCTGGAGGAACAATAAGAAAAACAAGTTTGATCTTTAATTTGCCTCGATGTCCCAAACACACTTAACAGAGTTTTGTATGATAAACTTACCTTTGATCGTTATTTGTTGCTCATTAGAGGAACAATAAGAAGAACAAGTTTGATCTTTAATTTGCCTCGATGTCACAAACACACTTAACAAAGTTTTGTATTGGAAACTTACCTTTGATCGTTATTTGTTGTTCGCTAGAGGAACAATAAGATGAATAAGTTTGGTCTTTAATGTCCATAACGTGAATAAGATATCCGTTAGATTTTGAACGATCAAGTTTCCACGAGCAGGATGATCTATATGATGGATTGGGCCAGCTTGGTGTTGCCATGACTCCACTTGATGAGGTTTTTGTTCTATAAAATCAACAACAAAATACCTTATCGGGGAAAACTTCGCCGGGGAAAATTTTCGTCGGGGAAAAATATTCGTCATTTGCTGGCAGTTGGTAAACGCATTAAGGCCGGGGAAAATTTTCGTCATTTGGCCAAAATTTCGTCACTTTTCCCTGACGACATTTTCCCCGATAAGGTATAAAAGGTTTTTTTTTACACTGAGTGTCTTAAGAAAAGAAGAAGATCAAAACATGTCGTTGGGTGCTTTGTATTATGATAAAAAAGAAGGAAAACCAAAGATTTCTACTTTTGTTTCTGTTGTTCTGATGTAATATTTTTTTCCAGACACATTGTACAGGTTCCAGGTTTAAAGCTAGGTAAGTTGTTCTTTATAACTTGGCAATTCAAACCCGAAGGTCTAGAGACTCCTGGATGAGAAATTAAACCACCCAGAACACCCGCGCGTAGTTTTTACACAAACGCTGGATTAAAACTAAAATCGATCGCTAGTTTTCAACAAAATTAAAAAAAGGAGCCGCTAGATACAATCCGTCGTGACGATTGCGGCGCGTTCTAAGCGCGTTTTGGATGGGAAATAAGTAGCTTTAATTTCTCTTGCCTGAGAAGGGTAAAAGATTCGCCTCTAGTCCTTCGGGCTTATAACTCAATGATCAAAACCTTATCTTTGTTCTTATAAAAATATGTGTTCACTTACACCGATGAATACGAGCAGGATGGCAATCCATACGAATATCGACCCCAAGTAACAGAAAAAGTGCCTTTTGAAGAATAAGTGTTTGGGTTTTTGACCACCAATCTCAAACAATTTGTATACGCATAAATGTCGTGAGGGAGGGATGAGATCATATTTCCGGAACAAAACTCTGCGATCTCTGTTCTGGGTATTTTCCACGTACCACAACTAAAAAGACAAAATGACAAAGTAGTTTTTTTTATAGAGACTGTATTCATCTAACGTTTCCAGACCATCTAAAAAGAGCAACAAATAATTATTAAAAAATCGACAAAAAGAACGGCAACGGCAAACCCTAGCCCTAACCCTAACCCTAACCATCAAAGAACGACATATCTCGCCATCCACAAACCCGACTCAAAGAGATTATAGGAGACTATACAACCCCTACAGATTCATTCCTCTTTGTTTATCACGAGAATTAACTACATTTGGTTGAAAAGAACGATAAATTACGCATGCGTAAGAGTCTCTATTTGGGTGAGCTGGAAACATTATGTGAACTAACTCTGTAGGTGCCACAAACAAACAATTCTAAGTACAGATGGGATGAAGTTTTATAAGATACTTTAATAATTGGTCATTTGAAGTAATAGAAATGATGCGCTCTTTAGAAAAAGTAACAAAATTGTTTTATTACTGGTTAACAACCAACCAAATCAAATAAGAACTTGTAAAAACTCCATCTCGTCCCACTCAGAACAGGAGACAAGAGGGTGCCAAAGCTGTGTGGGAGAGCAGTAATGCTCTTCTAAACAAACTTTGCGCTCCTTGTCTACGCTACTGTTAACAACAAAAACCTCCCGCGAAGACCAATTATATAATATCGCTAGGGAGTTAACAAAAAAAGTAGTATACATCTGCTTAGTGGGCACATCCCCTCGAATTCTGGGGGAGGGGATGTAGTAGCCAGTACCAAACTCTTCTTCACTGACTGAAAAGATAACACAAAGTTCGGTTTGTTACAGTTAAGCAACATTCCGTGTCTGCGACATTTTTTTCAAAATATAAAAAACGTCCGAGGGCGGGGTGGTACAGGCTAGGTTTAGAGGTTTGTAAACTTTATATGAATGTAGTGGCCGTTAAATGGTGATATTTCGTATAAAAGACCCAGCAGGCACACAACGTTGTTTCAACGTTCATTTAACGTTATATGGACGTCATGAACGTTAGATAAACGTTGAAACAACGTTGTGGGCCAGCTGGGAAAAAACAAAAAACTTACTCCGCATAAACTTTAACATATCCATCAGTACAGTAAGGCATATCTCCAGGGATATTATAAAAAGTCAACCAAGTCAATTTCACAGCCATTGTAGTACCAAGGTTGATATCATAAGTTTTTGTACTGCACCCATATTTGTTTCCGCCAGACAAAGAGCCAGAGGTACCCGAACGGGTTACAGTATCACATTCATAAGCGAAAGTTTCTGTGAGCAAAACTAGCAGTATAGCAAACATTGCTAGCAAACCAATTTTCTGGCTTCCCATTGTGTCAGTGATGACAATTTAGTATTTCTTGTTCTTTTTTTTTTGTTTATTTGTTTTATGAAATGATCTAAGGATGAATAAATTATTTTTCAAATGCGATTATTGTATAGAAAGCTATATAGGTCTTAGAAGGTTGCACGTTGGAGTAAAAAACAGCAAAACGGGGCTTCTTAAGGCTGTTACCTGTTATGCAAGAACTTTAAGGGAAAAGTAACTAAATAGCTGAAATCAGCAAAAATGGAGTTTCAAGCACCAAAGGACAAAAGTTCAAGTAACGGCGCATTAAAGATTTTTCATAATTACGGATTTTAAGTTTGCGTATTGGAATACTGAATAGTAATAGTAATACTACTGAATCAATATTCAGTCACAACTTATCATCAGATCTATCCTGGTGACTGAGTCAAACTAGCTTAAGGCCGGTCTCCAACCCTTTTTGCTTGGAAAAAAAGATTACATCATGAAAATGTAGCGCACGCTCAGAAAAGAAAGTTGAATACATTACAACTTTTTCCAACCATTACGTCAGATCGCACCAATGGAATTGCTTCATTTTTCATTTGACCAATAGCGTGGAAGCTTTGCCAGATAAAATGTGATCGCAGCGCGAGCAAGTGGAGACCGGTCTTTAGATTTCTAGGCTATGTACTTCTGCACTAATAAGTGTAACACTCCAATCAGAGCTTTAGTATGTACCACACGGAAAGTTACTTTTTTACCTAAATATATCTATCAAGTGAAATTAAGGGGGTTCAGAATAGAAGGAAGGAAGGGGTTTCAAATTGTTTCCCTAAAAATCGCCCAAGAATAAACACAGTCATGCCAATCCTTTTTTTACGACGGCCCTGAATTGATGCAGGTCCTAAATATACCACAAACTGGAGGAAGCCCGTTAAAGGGTCGGCTTAGAAAAAGTCCTAGAAGGAAGCTCACACAAAAGTGCTTTGGAATTAGGACACCCAGCATCCATTTTGTCATGAACATGATTATAATCATAAATATGCATCTCGAGATATTTAATATTTACATTATCACATTTTATAAGCCTTGCTTTTAATTTAGTGTATTAAAATAAGATATGTTTAACATGCCTTAGATGCCACGTCGTCCTCCTCACCAGTCATATTTCCCCTTTTCTGAGCTGATGGGCATCTGTCGACATATCCTGATACTTCTAAGCAAAAAATTATTGACAATATTTCTAGCATTATATGGCTGTTATTATAACGTTATAGGTAAATTCGACGTCTAAATAGGACGTCTTTCGTCCTAGTTGACGACACCTGAAACTTCAATTTACCGATAGAGGAATGTACATGCACACATAGACAAATAACAATGAGTTGTTTCAAATTCCTTCCCCTGGTAGATAGACAGCTCCAGGGCTTTAAGACCTCTATTTGAGTTTGACGCTCGGAACGAAGGAAGATATGACGTAGCCTTTTCCCTGACGACTCGGTTACACTGAGCTTTATATAGATCCCGGAGACAGTTTCTCAAGCAAGCCAAGCGAAATATTTTTATCGGAGTATTTTTGAAAGCGGTAACCACATCGAAAGCGCTAGATATACTTTCGCTTGCAGACTAGTGACAAAGCGCCGTTTGTTGCTAGGCAAAGTTTTAACACTACAATGACTTCTTTGCGGGTACCACTTTCAAAAAAAAACTCCGATCAATCATGGCGGATATAGATTGGTCCAGGGTTTATAAAGGCCAGTGCCTGTTGAAAAATATAATTTCAGTGCAGTTTAAGGGCTCTGACCATAGTCGGAAAATTGATTTTAGTATCTGAACATGAAAGTTATGTTTTAGATTCTTTATCACTTTAACAAAGAATTGCCTTTATAAATTAGAGTAATTAAGAACTTAATTGCAAAAATGACGTTATGAACTTTAAGAAGACGTTAACAATATGTTGCATCACCTTCTTTTATAAAAAGTGCTAAGTTTTAATGGGTAATTAACCTTTTTGTTTCGAAGTTTTTTCAAACTGTCCGCAAAGAATTGAACTATTTTAAATTTTGCGGAAAATTTTTCTAAAAAGATGTGTCAAAAGTTATGACTGTTTTTCTAAGCAAAATGCAGATGAAAAATTGATGAAAAACCACTATTTTGAAGATTTCGAGACAAAGAAGCATTTACAAAAATTTTCCGCAAATTTTTTTATTGTTCGGTAAAAGATACACCAACTACTGCGAAAAAATTTTCAAAATGTTTTTTCTTCGCCGAAACTAAGCTCTTCAAAGTTGAAATACTCTTTCTCGCAAAAGTCTTCATTTTCTTCTTCATCAAATTTTTTCAATGCAATTTTTGAATTTTCAGATCGAGGAATAGTTTGTCTAACTGAAAATAACATGCCATAGTTTTATTGGTTACATCAGTCAGAAAACACATTTTAAAAACGGCAATTATGAAAAATTCACTATGGTCAGAGCCCTTAAACAAAAATAAAGGCTTGGGGACACGAGAAGTTTTTTCCGCGTTGGTGCAATGCAACATGCTCCACCCCACCAACGTGAAACTCTTTCTCGTGTCTCCACCCTATTTTTCTTTCTACCAATAAAAGTGAAATCTCACTTTTGTCCCTAGAATTCGAATCAATTTTACTCTATTGTCCCAAGGACAAAATCAGCGTGTTTTTTGGGTATTTCCCTCACTTTTTGTCCCATGGTGGGATAGAGTATGTTGCATTTCACCGACGCGAAAAAAACTTCTCGTGTCCACAAGCCTTAATACTATTCTACATCTATTGAAGAGGCACAAAATAAATTATTGAAAAATATGACTTTCACTCATTTTTAAGAATTTACTTTTAATCTAAATGAAATATCTGATAAGTTAAAATCTTGTTCAATATATTATGTGTATTATACATGATTTTAATATGTTAAAAATTCACTTAATTTCTGATTTATATCCGCAAAAATATATACTCTAAAAACTATTACTGATAACTTTAAATAAAAGAGTACGAAAGAAATTCCGAATACACCTTTTCGACCGTAGTCGCGCGGGTACTTTTTTTGTCCGCTTTAACCCCCTAAAACCGTCCCAATCCTTTTTTGACGCATTTTTCTATTGTCTATAGGTGCAAAAAAAAGGACTGGGACGGTTTTAGTGGGATAAAACAGACAAAAAAATGTCCGCGCGGCAATTGGTGGCTACGGTCGAAAAAGTGAATAGTGAATTTATCATCATAATTTTGATCAGAAAAATTGACAACGAATTGATGTTTGACAAAACACCTACTGTATACTTCGAGCATAACATCACATAAATCACAAAAATCTTGTTAATGAAAATTCGTCAGTAAGTATTGATTCCAGTGGTAATTGGTCATCACTTCTATACAAAGAAACTTTACATAATTAAAAGACTGAAACGGGACTGAAACCTATTTTAAACAACGGTTTAAAAGCCTTTTTTTGCAAAAGAAAAAACGTTTACAAGCTCTGAAGTATCCTGCAGTTCTTTCAAAACCAGGCCCCCGCAATAGATAAAGTTTTATACTCAATATTAATGTAATATAAAAACTTTTCCAAATAAGTGTAAAGTAGTGCCAGTTCCTTGTGAATACGTCATTTATCTTTAAAATAGATAAGGCGTAAGCATTATAAACTTCTATTATAGTCAGGGAGCAGAGCGCAAAAATAATCAAATAACTTTTTGAAACTCTCAGGAATGATCAAGTAGACCTAAAAGGTCACAAAACTATTTACTTGCCCTTCTGAATTTACTTGTGGGCCTTGCACGAGAAAAGGACTAATATTAATAAATCGACATCAACGCAAGCATAACCAGGAGCTACGGAGGAACTTTGCCAATGATGGAATGAGAGGATATCAAACTAACTCGCTTTATTACCGAGGAATCGATGCATGGAATAGTTTAGGCGTCAAGGTCGTGAATGCCCCATCTGTCAGTAAGTTCAAGGAAGAACTTGCAATGGAATGGGAAAATAAGCTTTATAAATTGTAATTATAAAAGATTGTTTCATAGACGTCAATAGACCTGAGAAATATACTTCTATAAATAAATTAAGATAATCCCGGGGGGGGGGGCATTTGACCACCTATATCTTACCAGCTCGTAATCTTGAGTAGGGTTAGTAATATAATAGAAAGGCAAGTGCTGAATATATCTTTCTGATATCATGTCAATACTAAACAGTACAACCACATTAAAAAATAATCATGCCCCAAATCGAAAAAACCAAAACAATAATAACAGAACCAGACTATTTTCCCAACTTGAAAATATCGCTTTGTAATCATATTTTTCAACAGTTTGCATTACCCAGTAAACACATGACGTAAATTTGACGTTCAGATTACATCAATTTTATCTCACATCCTAATGTGATGTAATATTAGCGTATTTTAAACGTTGCATTACCTGATGTTTAAAGACGAATATTGAAATGATGTCAAATTGACGTTTCTTTTACAGACATAATTTTTAAGTTTAAGTATGGATGTTGAAATAACGTCATGAAAAGATATGTCAAAATTAAGATATAATTTTTATGTTGAAATGATGTCAATTATTTTACGTTTAATTTAGACATGAATATCGATGTCAAAATAACGTAATGCAAAAGAACATCAAAATCAAGATGTCATTTTTATATTGATATGATGTTCATAATTTTACGTTTAATTTAGACATGGATATAAATGTTAAAATAACGTCACGAAAGAGAACATTAAAATCAATATATTATTTTCATGTTGATTTGATGTTCATTATTTTATGTTATGAATTGACCCATGTTATGACATCATATAAATGTACGAGTAGGGAATATTACGATGCAAACATTGATATGATATTTAATCGATATTGCAACCAAATATTTGAATGTAGTCAATTAATGGACATCAGAAGAATGTCTGCAATGATACATATTTCTGAAAGTATCATTTTGATGTTTATTCAATAAATTCATTTTGAATTGTTATAAGCATCTCTGTATCCAAATGGGTCTATTAAACCCCGTTCCAAAAAGTTAAAAAAATTATCTAAAATAATCTTTCCAACGGTGTATAACTGTTTTTTATAGCATATATACGCCCCTGTCTCACAGCCCGGTGAAACTTTTTCCTACAGCGAGAGTAAAAATTGTGATGGTTCCAAGGTAAAATATCCAATGGGGATGGTTTTGGAGTGCAATTATTAAACGTTGAGTTTTGAACGGGGACGAAATCAAAGTCAATTGCTCAGTGTTGCTTAAATTCTGGGGTATTTTTCCCACCGGGGACAAAAATTTTGCCAAATCTTCCAGTGGGGCTGGGGCCCCAGTGGGGCCGTGACACAAGGATGTATATATGGGTGCTGAGAAAAGCAAAGTGTCCAAATACTTTTGGAACAAGTTTTCGTTCCTTCGCTACCTAGCAGAGGTTAAACCTTCCTTGAATTGAAGAAACTCTTGCGGGACGAATCAGGCCGTTATCTTTAATTTCAAAGTTTGGTGAAAAATAATTCAGCTATTTTGGCAATTGTGTTCTTTTCTAATCGGACAGATATGATACTGATAGTCATATTAACTTTATTGTTTTTTTTCCAGGGGGGGAACTTCATAATTTTTGTTTATGATTAAAAATCTCAAAAACACCCACGGATTTTGCGGATAGAAGATATAAAAACTTATGGTGGTGAGCTTTCAATTATCACATAGCTTTTAAAGGAGAATTAAAGTATATTAATCACATCTAGCGTTAAGTAAGCCATCAGCCGAGCTTTTGAATAAAGTAAATAATGTTCCTTTGCAAATCTGATTTGCGATTCAAGAGAGTACTCTGCACTGTCATTGAATAAAAGACATGAATAAAAATATTTAGTTAGGTTTTGAAAACTACAAAATCTTTTTCAGCAGTGTTTAAAATACAGCTAAATGTATCTACACTTTTTTAATTTTCAATATTTTACATAGCACTGATAGAATGGTATTTTTACCGAAAAGCTTTTGTTTTATTCAAGTAAGATTCCAATTATTGAAGTTGCATGTTGTATCAAAACCCCTCTGTCTCTATGAACCTTATGAGAATTTTATAGCCATTTGGGATAATAAGGACTTAAGTAAATGCCAATTTGCTTTTAATGAGTTGACTTGCAAATTCTATATTGGTTACAGTTTAAAAATCCTCAGAGGATGCCAAAAATGTCTGTGTTTTTTCAATAGGAATAAGGGTACTTGCAGTACTTCAAAAAATACAAAAACTTTAGGGTATTTTAGTCAACAGTGACGATTATTTGGCTGATGTTTCACTCACTAACCCCAAAATATCGCTATATGCAAGAATGTATATTGAAAATACTGTTTTTATTCAGCTGGTCCACAAATAAGGGGGAGATCTCGCTTAAACTTGAGAAACTTTTCTCTATAACTCGGACGATTGGTTTGAGCTATGGAGACTTTACTGTACTACGTTTTCTCTTCAAAAAGTGTTACATATTTGAAACCTTTCCAATTGTGAAATAAAGAAGAACCCTGCAGGAAATTTAATTAATTTGACTTTAAAAGAAACAATAAGTAACCTGTGTATAGAAATTTCAGCACATTTTCGTGTCTCATTTGAAACAAGCGATAGCCTAATTAGATATAAAAAAATCACGAATATTTCAAAAGGCCAGTTGCAATTTCGTCATTACCCCTGCATTAGCCTGACAAAATTCTTGTAGACTCGTTGAAAAATAAATTTTCAACTCTAAAAATGGTTCATTCTTGGCATGAAGGTTTTCTTATCTTGTCTAATTTCTTTTCACAATTTGGGGAAAATAAGAAAATCTCAATTCCAAGGCTGTAGTCACGAAAACAGCACTGCATGGTGTCCTTAAATCTAAATCCATCCTAATATTATAGGCTCTTCCGAAATTTGAGTTTGATATCTATCAACATAGTACTATGCTATCAAAGACCAAAAGACTTCATCCCAAATAATATTTCGCCACTGTCAGATTCAGTCTATCCGGGTCAGTGAAACAGGGGTGTCTACTAACCACCAAAAACAAACCAAAGAATCGACAAGGTTTTACTACAGTGATAAGCGGACACCATCATGGAAAAGGGTTAAGCGTCTACCCTTTAGAAACTATTGAACTATGAGCTCTAATTTTGTTATTAGGCAATGTCAAGGTATCAAAAATATAAAATTTCTGTCCGAAGTGCTTTTCTAGAGACACGACATAGGTCACGAAAGAGCTTGAAGAGAAAGGTTGTTGAGACGAGAAAATCTAGCTTTCATGAATCATAAGAGTCTTAGGAGAAATGCCGATGGTTTACCATTTTTTTTGACCCAGGCAAATTCATTGACTAGATAGCGTTTCAAACCTATGTAGAATCAATGTGTACAATCAAACTAAAATCTGTTAAAAATAATTTGAATTAATCACTTGTAAACTATATCACTCGTCCGCTAATTAGAGAAGAAAATATAGGTTTTGGCCATTTCGTACCAAAATCTTTGCCGCCTGTGAGTCCGATATATGTTCGCCTTTTTTATAAGGATCTGACTAGGCAACGGCCGGGGAAAATAGAATTGTCTAGCTGCAGGAAAATGAAACTATAATTTTTCAACGGTTCCAGGTGCTTTAAAATACTAAAATTATTTTTCATAGCCATCTGAGGGAGTCCCATCAGAGGGCTGTCTCACTGTTCTGAACACGGGATTTTCACAAGTGTAGGTCTGCTCGATCCACCTGCAGTAAAATGAGGCATATCCTTCTCTTTTCCTTTTACATAGAAGACTAAAAAATTTAAAACATCATAGCTCTAAAGATTGATACTTTGGCCTCACCCATTTGAATCTGAAATTTGATTGGCCCACTGATACAGGGATTCACCAAACAATTTATGATATTTAATTTCAAAATTTAATCTTGTAAATTTCTTTTGAGGATACTTAGGATACTTATGTTACAGGAAAAAATCCTCCTCCTCTGTTTTTCGGGTGATTTCAATTTTACATAAGCAAAAAGTTTTGAGAAATTCAAACTCATTCTCCAGCAGACTCAAACTCAATATCATGAGAAAAAGATTACCTTTTCGGGGAAAAAATGTCGGGGTATTAATTAGTTAGTCAATAATTTTCCTCACTTTTCCCCAACAAAAATTTGAATTCTTCACTTTTCCCTGACCAAATTTACAATCTATTCACTTTCACCCGACTAAATTGACCAAATTAAATGGTTTTAGTAGGCTTGTTAAGAAAAAAAAAAGTTAATTTTGTGAAGGAGCCGTGATTTTTTGTACATAGGTTTCAAAGCAGTACCAAATATTTATCACAATCTTGTGATGTCACAGGATCGTTTTTCCCGTTTCTCTGGCAGACCTCTAAGCCCCGAAAAATTGACGAAAAATGACAAAAACTTAAAACCCGTAAACCACTTAGCAATGCAAAATGCGAAAGTCGTGAGTTCGAATCTCAATCTAGTCGTCAGTTTAGTAGTTCGCGTCTTACGTAGGAGATTCACTTTTAGCCCTTCGGGTTTTAACTTTATCTTTTAGTTCCTGTCTAAATTAGGAACCGAAATAGTCCACCCAGCGGTACTCTGGGACTAAATAAGTTATCTCTTGTAGAATTTTTGCTGCTGGATGAATTGTAATATTTCTAATGTAAGCCAATCATTATTTCTAAAAAAATTATGAACACCCCCTGTTATGACCTATTCCCTGTTCAGAAATGCCCTTTTTTCTTTGCCCTCTTCATTTTTCTTTAGTTAAAATTACATTCTCAGAACAGCGATAATTTTTGAAAATCGATGCTGAAAGTGCCAATTTTTTCTGGCGTTAAATGAAGTAAAGTTAAGAGTGAAAATCCTTATAAATCCTGCAAAAATTTACATTTTCAGCCGCTAATTTAAGACACCCCTGTCTCACTGACACAGTGAAAGGAGGTGAAAAATTCACAGGGGTGTCTCTGAACAAAATGAAATTTCCCCGGGCCCGATTGTAAAATTCTAAAAAGTCACCGGGTTGAAAAGTTTTCACGGGGTAAGAACAAAATTTGGATCAAGTATTGGCATGTGTGCTTTGATTTTCCCTGGGTACTGACTATAAAACTGGCACCTCTGGTATATCTTGGCGTTTTTGGATTTCTCTCTCGTTGTACTAATTTTAGGGTTGTTATGATATTTAAAGCTACAGAAGCATAGCCACAAGCGGGGAGGGTCAAGATGAGAAATATTTTTACCTTTTTTAAAAGGGAATTTTAGGAGAAGAAAATTTTCACATTTTCACCCCTTATTTGCTAAATTGCTAACTTTTTTATATCTTGCGCGTTCGCTTAATACTTTAAAACATTAGTGTTTACCCAAAGAGCCGGGCTAACTCCTCTGAGATTAAATCTTTTTGATTAAATCTGATTCAAAGACGATAATAGATGATGAAGTTGATAAACTAAATGAATGTTCTACAACTTTATGGATTATGTTGAAGAAAAAGCAACCAATAAAGAAATTCTTGATGTTTACTGGGCTTTTACTGTGGATGGAATTTTTGACCGGGGTAATCTGAATAGTGCAAGATTTGGCTGGGGTTAGACTATAACTTTACAAACTTTGACCGGGTTTGAAATATTCAAGTAATTTTGACCGGGTCACTCATTTTTTCACCGGGGCTTGAAATTAGACCATCTTTTGCAATTTGTTCTACCGGGTTAACCACCGTGGCGGATCTGACCGGGTCACTGACACAGGGGTGTTTTAAGCACGAAGAAAAAGAAAAAGTCATACTGGGTTTTTCGTGGTTAGACGTACTTTAACTCCACGAAAATTCTTTGAAACACGTCGGAAAAGATACATGAAATTTCTGATATAGCAAGATTTTGGGATAAAACCAAAACCTGGGTCAATTTTGGCATTTGTTGTAGTTCAAGATATCGTTTTTTTTTTAATTTTTTCTTATCTTTTATCATTAAACCCTGCACGTTAGAGCTTAGAGAGAAACCTTTATACCCATACTGGTATTACACCACCTCTTTTTATTCTGTTTCATTTCAACAATTTTGGTTAGAGGATTACAACACCTGACCCCGAGAATGTAGGTGAATTTTGAATCATACCTGAAAGATGTAGATTTGCATTTCAAAAGATATTGAATATTTTCAACGAAATTTTGAACTTCCAAAATCCTTTCCCAGGATTTTAATTGATATGCTTATTTTTTTTGTCCCTGATGTTGACTCCCATTTTCGTTATAACCCCCGGAATGTAGGTTTGGTTCTATGGCTTTTAATTTAGTAATAGTAAAATGCTGATATTTTTTCGATTGGATTAATTATTACAGCAAATTTTAGAAATATCTTGTGCCAAAACAATATTCTAAAGAGCATTTTGTTATTCTGAATTTTTTTTTGTATTTTAACCCCCCCCCCCATAATGTAGGAGAAAAGATTCGGTTGTTGAGAGCGGAATTTCAGTATTCAAATGAGATTATTGTTCTCTAAGTGAAATTCGTGCATATTAAAAAACAGTGCTCTCATAAACTCATAAGAAATCTTCACTTTTTCAGGAATGATAACATCAGATTAAACTAATGCAATTGCTTCAAATCTGAAAAAATCCGTAAATCGAGACAGGTCTTTGAAAGCAGAAAGAAAACCGCTTTTGGCGGATCCTCTATAAATTTCTTGTAAATTTAGGTCAATAGCTCGAAACAATGTTTTTTTTTCTAAATAATTTGGTTGGAACTTTGCATATGAAAAAGATTTCAAAATAATTTCATCAAGAATTTCCATGGAAAGTCGATCATTAGAGACAAGCACTTCCTAATATACAGGTAAAGAATTATTTCCTTTTTTCGAATTTTCCCCGTTTATGAAAAAAGCAAGTCGTGATAAAACCTGAGACTTCGAAAAAAGAATTCCTACTGTGAAAATGTTGTTCGTGTTTTACAGAGCCCTTAATTAGATTCACCCACAGCTTGCCCATCTGCCATCTTTTAAACGCTAATTGGATCGTTCAAAGCCGACACAGAAAGCTTACTTGAGTCCTCCCTCGTTCTTTCTCTATAAGATATCGGCCTGTGCTGAGAAGTTTTGATTACTCCTTTTCAGAAAGGTAAAATCATTGATAATTACTCTCTCATTACTTCCTTTCTCCAAAATAACCTTATTAAGGCTTTTCGATACAGTTTTGAATCTAACACAATGAATATATTTCTGAAGGGATGAGATAGCGGTTTGATTATTCCCTAGTAAACCCCAGTATCGTCAGTGGCCAATGGCATAAAATAAAGTGGATTGCTTTTAATATGGGTACTGATATTACATAACTTTCAGGTTACCAAATATAGTGAAGATCATGACTCAAGATATACTAAAAATTCTTCAAATGGAATGAGGGGAGGGAGGCCTTACCCATCTAGTCCAAGACACGTATATATCATTATGGAAATGATCTCTATCTATACTCTACTTTTCCATTTTAGGGTTGATGGTACTCTCAGCAATGACGAAAGAAACAACATAATGAATAACATCGGAGAAAATAAATATATATTCTTTGGTAAGTTGACCATCTTTCTCGTTTGATTGATAACAAAATTACAAAAAATCAGATCTGATTTGCAGAAGAGCAAAGAAAAGGTTGCAAAAACTAATAAATGAAGCCCTACAGCTATGGTAGGTCAAGTTCGTTAAATTGAGTAGTCTACCCCTAACACCCCTTTCTCAGTGACCCGGTGAGAGTTTTAAGCTAGTGTGGATAACTTGAAGGTGCTAAAATTCCAAAAAGGGTAGAAGAACTTTTGTTGTTATGGATATAAGTTTTAGCTTAACAGCTCATACATTCAGTGCACTGTCCAAAAAGTTTTTCTCGATTAGAGATGGGATTTCGGTGAAGAATTCCCACTAGGGATGAAATTTAAGGGTATTTTTATCACAGGGACAACATTTGTTAAAAACTTTTTAGCCGATTTCTGTAGTGGGAAGGGGAGTCACCGGGTCTGCAAAGTTTCCTAATTTTAAATTCGAGAAAAATGAGGGAAAATTAAAGAGATCGTTATATTATGATAAAAACCCGACAGCATTCCCTCAACGGGAAGAAACATGAGGATAATGTTATCCGGGAAAAATGTTTGTTGTTGAAAAATTCATTCACATCAAGAAATTTCGGGTATATTCACTTGCATTTGCTCGATCATATTTCAAATTACCAAAGTCTGCAAAACTAACTTTAGAATACCGTAGATGCACGGTTATACGTTTTAATCATTTAAAACAAAATCATTTAATATTGCATTTGAACCTTAGATTTGGCAAAATAGAGTTAAATTACGAAAAAATATTTTGGTCAGTGTAATTGAAGGCCGTGAAATGTTCCCTGGTAAAATTTAACTATGGAATTATTTGTCAATTTTACATTTTTGTGATTCTTTTATTATTTTTTTCTACTTTAGATAACGAAGTGGCCCACCAAGACTTGCTTGAGCGAGTTGAAAGTGATTATGTGGGTGATTGTGGTGATTACTATGAGACTTAATATTGTACTCTTAGGTGCCAAATAAACAGTCCCCCCCGCTTGTTAATTTTTCGAAAATTTTCCAACCCCCCCGGACCTTATTAGGACCCCCCCGTTTATTAATTTTAAAGAATATTTTCAGTTGGCTAAAAGAAGTCCCCTTATTTTGCTCCAAAAAGCCTGATTTTAGCCTATATTTACCTTATTTTTGGGTTTTCATAAGTACAATTTCCAACCACCCCGGCAATTAGGTCCCCCCCGTTTATTGAAATTTCGAAAATTTTCCAACCCCCCCGTTTATTCGAACCCCCCCGTTTATTTGGCACCTAAGAGTAGTTAGTTTTTTATCAAATATTTATTTGTCATCGACATTTTTATCATAACCATATTATTAAAAAAGAAGAATGAACTTGGAAAATAAAATCTTTTCGTTCTTGCTTGCAATAATACCTTCTACACCAAGACTTCAACTTTCCGTGTATTCCAAAAGGAATAAAACTCAAGTCTAGATCAAACATGAAATCAAAACTTGAACCAGAACAAAAATAACATCCAAATGTGCAATCGAAATTTCGGCAAAACCTAACGTTCGAGAAACACCAAAACTAAAAGATATCTGTGATGTTAGAAAAAGGACGAATAAACACGTCAAATTAAGATACCCTCATACACGTTAAATCTATGTTAACATATATCATAGGATTGATGTCAAAATGAAACGTAAAATCGATGTCTAAAAGAAATGTTAAAATGATGCTCGAGGGATATGTTAAAATGATGTTCAAAAAATAAGTTAAAATGATGTTCGAATGAAATGTTAAAATGATATTCAAGGGATATGTTAAAATTATGTTCGAATGAAATGTTAAAACTATATTCTAACGAAATGTTTAAATTATGTTTGCAAGTAACATTTAACAAACCTCTGATATAAACATTGAAATGATATTTCAGAGTAACATCAAATTGACATCAAGAACAGACATAATAAAAATTTGCAAACTAGATGTGAATGTGATGTTAGGGTATAACATTATTTCAATGTAAAATAAACATTATTTTGTTTACTGGGTACGCAAGTACAAGATTTCTATAAAAACAAAACATTACTTATCAAATAACATAGCGATGACACGCTAAAGGCATCAAATTTCAACAAGGTTAAAATCTAGTTATGCTAATGGGGGCATTAATTTTCCTCAAAATACAGTTTCAGCACTTTTTTTCCACTATCATCATAAAAATCGTTTTTTTCTGTAAATTATCGAAACTACACGTTTCTTTTATAAGAACATTCAAAATTTTTGAAGCCTTCGATGCTCTTAACTTTTTGAGTGTTAAGCCTGAAAATGTTCTAAAGATTTTGTGACTATTTTTGTGCTTTTCCCAAGAAATCGGCTTTTCAAAGTCTGCAAAGCCTGAAAATGTTCTAAACTTGTTCTTAATATTTTGGTCATCGAGGCCTTATGTTCTTATATAGTTTGTTCTTATATACAGTGTGTATTAGATAAATCAACTTTATAAAAACATCGATTCTTATAAACGCGAAAACTTCGTATGAGCAATTTAAGAATATCGAGCTGATTTCCAAAGAAAATCAACATTAGAGGTATGAACAAATGGTAGCTCAAATTTGCCTTTAAACATTAAAGTAAAAATTGGGTATAAAAAAGATACCGAAAAAAAACAGAGCGGCCAAGCCTCAATAAGTAATTTCTAGTTCTTATAAAAAGGGTGTACGTCATGCATATATCAAAAGTCATCATTAATTTAATAGGGGTCATTAAGGTAACAATTTGAAAAATCCTAGAATTACTAAGAAATTGAATCAGTAAGTCATCAACTTAGTTGAGATGACTGAGCAATTGATATATTTTCAAAATTCAGGCTGTAATTGAGAAATTGAGCCAGAGAAATCATAATATAGAGTCTACTTTTGGCTGAACTTTGCTTTCTAATAATATTTGATGACGCTGAGTCCAGTGAAGTAGATTAGGAGCATTTGACAAGGTTGCCATTTTGAAAAAAAATGTTTGAAATTCAAATAAAAAAAAAGCTACTTGAAGTTGAAAGATATGATTAAGCATGAGAAATAAACATCAATAACAGATTTTGAATCCCTTATTTTCAAATAAAAACATTGCTTCATTTTTTTGTTACCTGGCAAAAACAACGAAAATCTAAGCAAAAGCATATTACCATATACTACCGGGCCCCTTAATCGCACCATCCAGTCTATAAAAAAGCTTTAAGTGGACCCCGGGCTATAGTAATAGAGGCAATGTATTTCACATCACGGCACCAAACCTGTAAACTCATTGACATTTACCTGGTAAGAAATGAGGGGTAATGGTCCAGACCAGTCAGTCTAAATTTGACATGTACACGTTTTTTTTTTATATAAGGAACACGTTTATAAGGAACTCGAGGCTGAAAATGGTCCAAAAAATAAGGAATTGTTTAGGAACTGCTCAGGCTGAGAATAAAAAAATAAGTTTTAAGGAACAGTAAGAGATGGTTATCCAATCTTAGCAGCTAAGTAAATAAGGAACTCGATAAGGACCTTTGAGGCTTAAATTCTCTGGAAAAATAAGGAACTCCAGGCTCGGAGCCAAGTTTAGGTTCCTTATTAAAAAAACGTGTAACATATACCTTGAAAACTTTGGGGGGATTGGCAAGTTACATGTCAAAATGCTTTTAAAATGCCAATTCATGATATTCATGACGTAATATTTTCTACGGAAATACCCCGGTTTTAGCTAGTAAGGGCAAATTATATATAACAATAAAAAAGTTGTATAAAATTTGCCACTACTGGCAAAAACCGGGGTCTTTCCGTAGAAAAGAATTTAAAAAGCAACAACAAACAAACAGTTCTTCTTCCACTCAATGAGGGCAGGAATAAATTCTGCCAGGTTAGCCATATCCAAAATACTGTATATTATCTTTTTCCCATTTCAAAACATACTAAAAGTCCAAATACACCTTATCGGAAATTCCACCTCCTCGCGTTGTTCTTAGAAAAAGAAAATTGTGTACCTTATCGGGGAAAAAAATGTCGGAGTTTTATTTAATCGGGTTTTTTTTTTCGTCGGGGAAAAATTTCGTCACCTAGAGGCATTTTCGTCACTTTCCCCCGACCAAAATTTCAAATTTGTCAATTTTCCCCGACGAAATTTACAATTTAGTCACTTTCACCCAACTAAATTGCCAAAATGAAATAATTTCCTTCACTAGCTCGAAAAAAATCTTGTAATTCGACGTTTAAAGCACTAATTTCGGTTAATAAAGGTGTAAAAAAATTAGACTTTAATTTTGGTTGGGGTTTAAAAATTTTTTCGGGGATAGAAAAATCGGATAAAAGTTTTGGTCGGGTGATAAAATATCGGGGAAAAAATTCGTCGGGGGAAAATTTCGTCACCTCCTCAAAATTTTCGTCACTTTTCCCTGACATTTTTTTCCCCGATAAGGTATACGATTTTGATCTCTCTTTAGATCACCCTTTAAGGTTTTGTTATCGATTGCTTACTCATCAATTATAATTAACAAGCTTTTTCACATTGGATTGACACGAATGTGGAGCAAGATTGGTCAGAAAGAGGAAAAGAAAAATATCTTTTTACTTTACAATGAAAAGTTTTTTCTACTTTTCATTACGGTGACGAAAATTGTTTTTTCTGAGACAGGGTAGGCCACTTGAAACAAAGTTTAGTAATTGAACCGCAACTTGTACATGTTTCATTTTGATAAAATTTGTTTCAAGTGGCCCTCAGACCTTTATCTAGCGAAAGTAGAATCAAAATGGTAAGCAACAATTATTTGGCGAGAAGCTAAAAGAAAGAAATACCTCTCAATAAGTCTCAACATCCACAAAAATTTAATGAACAAAATACACGTTTTTTTTTTTTAAGAAACTAGTTTTCTCAAGCAGCCTCAATGTTTCTTAAGAAATCGGCCTTTTGAGCCTTAAATGTTTCTTACATGTTTCTAAACTTTGTCAAGCTTAAAGGAGGCATGTCGATAGTACAATAGTCTAATTGACTAATCTACGGTACTTTCCTATCTTCTATATTGATTTTCTGACTTTCTCAAGTGTTTCTAACTGTTATGTATGTATATTTCTGGAACCTTGATTGGAAGATTCTTAAAAGAAACCGAATTAAACTAAAATGTTATTTTCTCATTCTCAGCCTCAGCATGTTTCTTAGATGTTTCTTAGTTTTTAGGCATTCTGAGCCTCATGTTTCTTAAAAGTGTGTTTCTTAAAAAAAAACGTGTAACCAATAAAGGCTTTTTTTTATAAGAATACACTTTATAAGAATGTCCATGATGAAAATGGCCAAAAAACTAAGAATATGCTTAAGAATATCACCATCATGGAATATTGCTACTAAAGCTAAGAATGCCATTTTTAGAGCATCTTCAAAAACTACCCCCAAAGTAAGGCTCACTCCTTTTACTAAAGTGCCATTTTATGCTTGAGACGTTTATGTACTAAATATCTAGTATGAATTAGGATCCTAACCTAAGCATGTGCTGTAAGAATATTTTAGGATGATTTTCCCAAAAAAGTTAAGAATATCCATGATGAAATGGATTTACACCATTCTTATTAAAAAAAGCGTGTAAAGAAGCGTCTTTAAAAAATTTCCTATAGAAGTTAAGGCTTGGGGACACGAGAAGTTCTTTTCGCGTTGGTGCAATACAACATGCTCCATCTCACCAAAATGAAACGTTTTTTCGTGTCTCCACCCCATTTTTCTTTCTGCCAATAAAAGTGAAATCTCACTTTTGTCCCTGGGACAAAATCAGGGTGTCTTTTGGGTATTTCCCTCACTTTTTGTCCCATGAAACAAAAAAGAAACCATGAGACACACACTTTTTTTCTTGTGTTGGTGGGATAGAACATGTTGCATTGCATCAACGCGAAAAAAACTTCTCGTGTCCCCAAGCCTTTACTGAAACGAAGAATTTATACCATTACAATGTCAATTTATGTCAGCATGTCAGTACTTATTAGTCAGTTAAATAATCTACAGTTAGTCAGTAAAATATTATAATATAGTTGTTTGTAAATAGGTTTAGTATCGTATTACTTCGAATAAACACCCCTTTTTTGGATTTTCGGAGGAGCGTACGGTACTTTCGGAGTACGTCGGTACTAATGTTTGTTAATTCGCGGTCGTAAATTTCATTAAAAAAGGTTCTTTCGGTAGCAAGCTTAGTAGTTTGGTTAGTAAAAGATGTCAGGGTCAGTGATGTCCATTAGTTTTGTAAGTAAACAGTCGTTTGTTGGCTTGCTCTCGTCTCTTCTGAGTATTAAATTTCAATGTTTGTTAGTTGAAAAAGAATATATACCTTCGATTCCATTCATAGCATTTCTAAGCTCATCTAAAATTATTACTAGGTTTGACTTTTCTTTTACATCGAATTTTGGTTTTGAGTGACTTCATACGAGGGCGGTGGTGGATAAGCTCCCTGAGGTGGTGGCGGGTAGCCTCCTTGTGGAGGTGGATATTGAGCGGTAGGAGGATCTTGGGCGATGGGTGGAGGATATTGAGCGGGTGGCGGATACTGAGAGGGCGGTTGAGCGCCAGAGGGTGGTGGAACGAATTGTTGTGTTGGATAGTTTTTTGTCTCGTCTCCTTTTCGTTGTGTGAATAAATTAAAATAAACAGAAATATTATTACAATACTGTACAGCAGAATTACTGACCTTAATATATCCATAAACCAAGTTACTCAATGCCGGCCATGCAAAACATTACGATCGGAGTTTTTTTGAAATTGGTACCTGCGTAGAGAGCGCTAGATCTTATTTCGCTTGTACACTAGTGATGTAGCGCCGTTTGTCGGTAGGCAAAGTTTCAAACACTGTAATGGCTTCTTTACAGGTAACAATTAAAAAAAACTTCGATCAAAGATGGCAGATATAGCTTGGTCCAGGGATATATAAAGGTCAGTGAGAAGAACACAGTAGAGTAACGGGGAACGCAAATTTTTTTCGAGTTATGGACATTATAAGGTTCGTTAGCTGAAGGGACCAGCAAACTTTTTTTCAAGTCAAGGAGACATTCGAGTTAAAAAGGTCCGAGTTTTAGTGTTCCCACTGTATATGATCTCTGAGCCAAAGTAAAAGATGAAGGAAAAAAATAAGAATCGATTAGAGTAAAAATCCTAAGGCGCTACGGTTGTACACCAGTTAAAAATACTGCTTGCTGAACTGAACAATATTTAAGTTTTGCAAGGGTAGTAAGTTCAAACTGTAACTGTTAACTGGAAAAATCCAAGCAATAGATCTAAACAAATTTAAAGGGTTAAATAAAACGCTATACCTGGTGTCGTAGTGTTACTATAAGTTACAACAGCAGGTGGACCTGTAGTGGGTGGCGCTGTGACGCCGGTTGGGGTCATTACTACAGGACGTCCTTGACTGAAGATATAGCCGCGTCGGCGACGAATAGCGGCGATTACAGTGGCAAAGACGACCACGAAGATGACAACTATGACGTATGCGATGGTGCCGCCAACACTAGAGCCACTCGATACTACGAAGAAATGGACAGAACAAATATCAAAATTGTATATTTCTTTATAGTGTACACCATTGAGTTTCAAGCCCGAAGGGCTAGAGGTCAATCTCTAACCTTTCTCAGGCAAGAAAAATTGAAGCCTTAAAATATGCACCGTATTTTTGATGACGGATTGAATCTAGCAATTCCTTTGTTTTCGAGTGATATATTTTTCAAAATGAAGCGGTAAATTTTAGTTTCAGTCTGTCATTTGTGTAAAAACCAGGCGGGTCGCTCAAGGCCGCGCAACTTTGGTAGGATTTGTTGGCTTCAAATCCTACCAAGGAGATTGACCTCTAGCCTTCGGCTTGAAACTCAATGGTGTACACCCGTACAAATTTCATTGTTTACCGGTGCTGTAGATCCTAAGAAGACGAGCTTTAAGACTGGTAATGCCAGCCAGTTAAGAGTATTTTTTTCTAAGAATCTTCAGGGTGTGATACCTCACCCTCTTGGATTTTGCTGAAATTTGGACCAAATGATCTATCACACAGGAAAATAGAATGAGGGAGAGGTATCACACTTTCTTTATTCTGAAGATTAAAAAAAATGGCTCTTAAGCTAAAGTAGGCTTAACTAAGGCTCCAAACTTGAATAGTTATTAGCAACATTTTGAAGAGCAAACTCTGAATTACCGTAACTTGGTCTAATATCGACATCTCTTCTTTCGAGTTAGGAATAATATGAAGGTCGGAATCGCTGATGGAAACTTTTTCTCTTTGCTTAGCGATAAGAGAGGAAAAAATATTTTGTTTATCAGTGATTCTCTAATAAGGGTGTCGAAATTAGAGGAGGGATGTCGACATTAGACCAACTTACGGTACACCGAAGACATTGAATTGAAAATGTAGCACGAAAAGCTTGATAAATATTTTCCCTGGCAATAGTCTTTTCATTTATGAACAATCAAGAAATCAAGACAGTCACGGTTTTAAAGACAGCGAAATCTCTCTAAAAAATCTCCCCGAAGCGGGTTAACCAGGTTAACACTTACCATGATATGGTTCTTTAAACGAAATCCAACCCATAACAAAGCCTGGTTAAATTGCAATTAAGTTTTCCTGATTTCCCCGAAACGGTTAACACTTACCATAGTATGGGTCTTTAAAAGCAACCCAAACCATAACGAAGCCTGACTTATTGCAATTAAGTTTCCCCGATTTCCCCGAAACGGTTAACACTTACCATGATATGGTTCTTTAAACGAAATCCAACCCATAACAAAGCCTGGTTAAATTGCAATTAAGTTTTCCTGATTTCCCCGAAACGGTTAACACTTACCATAGTATGGGTCTTTAAAAGCAACCCAAACCATAACGAAGCCTGACTTATTGCAATTAAGTTTCCCCGATTTCCCCGAAACGGTTAACACTTACCATGATATGGTTCTTTAAACGAAATCCAACCCATAACAAAGCCTGGTTAAATTGCAATTAAGTTTTCCTGATTTCCCCGAAACGGTTAACACTTACCATAGTATGGGTCTTTAAAAGCAACCCAAACCATAACGAAGCCTGACTTATTGCAATTAAGTTTCCCCGATTTCCCCGAAACGTTTAACACTTACCATGAAATGGGTCTCTAAAAACAACCCAACCGACAACAAAACCACGATTATTCCAGTTTGAATTCTTTTGATATTCCAATTGAATTCTTGGTTTATAATATTCAACGCGCGTATTCCGATTACAATAATACGATCCAGCTATATGCTCTTTTTCATCTGAAGAAAAAAAAACTTTTGCGAAACTAAAAGTCTGACTTCAACATTCAACATTCAAACTGTCCTGTAGAACAGCAAATTAGCGAAACTAAAAGTCTGAACATTTAAACTGTCCCGTAGAACAGCCAATAAGCTTGAAAATACAGTGGAATCTCCATAACTCGAACACTCATGGAGAACAAGAAATTCGTTCGAGTTAAAGAAATTTCGATTTATAGAAACATTTTTACAAAGGCTTGTTAAGGGACAAGAAAACTTGTTCGAGTTATGGAGACATTCGAGTTATAGAGGTTCGGGTTATTGAGGCCATCTAGTTTAAAGCCCAAAGGGCTAGAGTAGAATCTCTAACCTTTCCCAGGCAAGAAAAAGTGAAGCCACGTATTTCCCATCCAGAACGCGCCTAGAGCGCGCCGTAATAATGACGACAGATTGTATCTAGCTGTTCCTTTGTTTTTGAGGACTGTATTTTTTTAAATCTAGCGATAGATTTCAATCCGGCGTTTGTGTAAAAACCACGCGCAGGCGTTCTGGATGGGAAATAAGTGGCTTCGTTTCCCATCTATGAGTCTCGAGTCTAGCCCTTCGGGCTTGGAAGTCAATGACCGCGACTCCACTGTGTTTTAAGACAACTCAAATCCAGTCTGGCTCGTAGAACAACAAATTAGCCTTGGTTTCGCTTGGTAATTACCTCTTAAGAGGATCTTTTGATTTTCCCCTTTCCAGCAATAACGCGCAGAAGTGTCTCTTAAATCCATAATGTGAATCAAATATCCATCATCTGAGCCACCACTCAACTCCCAATTACAAGTGTCCAGTAAAGACGAAGCTGGCCAATCCGGAGTTGCAATCACCCCTGTGTATGATGTCAATGGCCTGGAAAAAAAGTTGGAAATTTTTGCAAAATTCTATACAAGCCTTAATCCCATTTATTTTCGCGCGCCTTTTATTTTTGAGAATACATTTTTGAGAATACAAAATTTAGAAGTGAGCATTTTGTATATATAAAAATTCTTAAAAAGACCGGACTTGACCATCAATATTAAACAATAAACTGCCAACAATTAAATACAAAAGCTAAAATTCTACGTGGATAGCCCACATATTTTATAGTGTCTAATCAAACTTACGGTCCAGTGTCAGTATATTTACAAGAATCCAAGACTCGAGCGGAATATTCACAAAAAATTAGACGATAAGCATGTGGAGGCATTTTTAATCAGTATAATTACCCCCCCCCCCTACAAAAATATTTAAAATCTCAGACCCCTTCTAAAAATATGGGAATAAACTATGACCTCACTTACACAAACGTATTTAATAGTGTTTTATATAAAAAACTTACGGTCCTGTACCAGTGTATCTACAAGAATCCAAGCCTCCAGCAGAATATTCACTGTAATAAGCACGAAATCCACCTCGATTACCCAAATTCCCATTTTTGAAATTTAATGTTATTGTCAAGCAACTGGTGTATGCGTATACATCGTGGGGTAGCGAGGAACGCATGTTTCCTAAATGATAGAAAATAAAGAGGGGGTTTATCTAAAGAATCCTGCATTACTAAAAATAGAGAAAAAGAACGACAAATTTCATAAAAAACGACATATTTCGCCATCCACAACCTCGACCGAAAGTGAGTGTACCGTCCCCTTCGTTTATCACGGGAATTAACTACATGTGGTCTAAAAGAACGACAAATTACGCATGCGTGTTACAATGCAGGATCCTTTAGAGGAGCAGACTGAAAGCCTGTCTCAATACTACACCCCTTTCTCACAGACCCGGTAGGATTTTTTCAGCCAGTGGGGGTAAAAATAACGGGCTGAAATTCGATGGGGATTGATATTCCTATATTCTTTATGGTTGGAGATTTCAATTCTTTTGTTTTCAAGTCAGAAAATTCAGCGGGAATGGTTAGAAGTAGTAAGTATTTTGCAGTGAGGATTGGTTTACTTTATTATTTTCAGTGGAGATGAAAGTTGAAGGATAATTTTCCGCTGGGAACGATATTTTGTCCAATTTTTCCAGTGGGAAAATGCCCCAGTGGGTCTGTGAGAAAGGGGTGTATTACTACAATCTATATTCTGCAACGGAGATAAAAACGGCATTTTTTTTTTAATTTGAATTAGGTTTTATGCTCTTTTAAAAGACAATCAGAAGTGGAATATTGTCAAATAGAAAAATACAAAAAAAGCTGAAAAAAAGATGATGGAAGATAAAACAAAACTCTTTCAAATTAATCACGATCACGCAATCACGAAAAAAAATTTTTTTCAAATCACGTAATCACACTAGAAAAAAAGTCGCCATCACGAAAACCGCTTGGTGGGGGGGGGGGGGGGGCGGAAACTGCTGTATTTTAACTAGTTGGTTGTTGAAATGATATACATCGATCACAGCCCGGATATACCTAGCTCAGGGTCCACTTAATGGTATTTTGATGGACTGGATGGCGCGACTAAGGTGGCTGGGGTTTTTTATTTGAAAATAAGGCACACGTTTCTTTTTATTAGAACATCTAACATTTTTTAAGCCTTTGGATGTTCTTAACTTTTTGAATTTGAAGCCTAAAAATGTTCTTAACATGTTCTTATTTTTCCCTTTTTATGTATTTTTGTCCATTTTTCTAAGAAATTGGCTGTTTTCGGAGTCCGCAAAGCCTTCAAATGTTCTTAACTTGTTCTACGTTCTTAAAAAAAAAATCAGGTATCGCGATGCTGTATGTGTTTGTTTCTCACTCTTAATTATATTTTTCTTAACTTTAAGTTGCTTTTTATTTGTTAATTTAGTGTTTTTCTTTTAAAAATGTTCCATTAAAAAACCATCAAGGGGGGTGGACGAACCTAGTCAAATAGAATTATTGAACATGTGTGGATACCCCCTGGAAAATGGCAAAATTCGCAAAAAATACCCTTGGAAAGATTTCTCTCTGGAAATGTTCGTCCACCCCCTGAATGGATATAAAACGGAATGGCTCAATGGCATTCCTAGTCTATACTTCACTGGACTCAAAATTTATCAAAAATTCAGCTAGAAGTAGGCTCTTGTCTAGATTGTATCATTTTAATTACAAACGCTACCAAAAACATTCTGGACTCTTCACGCATCAGTTCGCCCATGAATACACCTTTTTCCGGTTAGCTGGTTCGTATAAAAATTCACCAAAATTTCGAGTAAACAAACCATCTCATTGGCTAAAAGCAAAAACATAAACAAAAAATGTCCAGAGTAAGAGCACATTTTTCTCATACTCTGCACATTTTTTTGTTTATATTTTTGCTTTTAGCCAATGGGATGGTTTGTTTACTCGAAATTTTGGTGACTTTTTATACGAAACGGCTAACCGGAAAAAGGTCTATTACAATACACTCTCAGTTTTAAAGGTTTTTAATGAGACCTTTTGGAGTCTTATATCATTCGAGACTTTACAAGTCTGAATCTATACCTTTAAGGTTCCAGTACAACACCTTAGCGGGTCTGGTTTACCAGCTTGGACAATCAGATCATTAAAGGTCTCAATCAAGACACTTCTATTTCCGAAAGAAACCTTAAGAGGTTTCATTTCAAATATGGTTTGGTTTCATACACCAGAGGGTCTCTTTGTAATGCTAAAACAAGACCTTCGAAGAGTGGAATTCACAAGGTTTATCGAAGGTCTCAATTAAGTCCATTTGATCGTGTTCAAAAATAAAGGCCTGTTTTGTGACATTTTCAAAGTGGCTGACAATTTTGTTAATAAAATTAGTATTTTTGGTGGCTAACAGTTTATTTTTTCACCAAGCATAAGTAGAACGATTAACCTTTCCAATTGTTTTGGAGCGAAATTAAGTGGCTCACTAGGTTACAAGATATTTCAAGATAAGCTATGAGTCGTTTATGTGGCTGACAACACTGGTGGCTTTTTGAAACCAACCAGTTTCAAAATGTTGCTCCTTTATCTGTTTTGAGATAATATGATATGTTACCGATTCAAGTGTCATTTTCAAACAAACCATTTCCTCCTTTGAGGTGGCTGACAAAACACATATTTGGACATATTTGGACCTGGAGCCACACATTTTACTCATTTTACCATTTTTTTCATCAAAATATGTTCTTTGTGTAAATACCGATCATCATATAAAATTTCAACGTTTTATTTGAAATATTTCCCAAGTTATTCAAGAAATACTCAATTTTTGAGTTGCCTAAATGTCACACTATTTTTGAACATGATCATTTGAAAATCAGACCTTTTCAGGTCTCTCCGGAGTAGGCTTTTCTAATAGACACGATAGCAAAAAAGTAATAGACGCGATGGAAAGGGTCTCGATTAAGTCCATCCGAAAATCAGACCTTTTCAGGTCTCCCCGGAGCAGGCTTTTCTAATAGATATAGACACGGTAGCACAACTTCGTCCCCGTGTATTCCAGGCTTTTATTTACGTTACTGATTGACGCCAGAGAATACCCTGGTGTTGGCTGATGCAAGTTCCCCCTCTCTCAAAACAATTCGTCATAAAAAAATTTGACGTTATAAAGTTCAAAAAAGAAGAACGATCTTACGCGTTCGAAAACCAGAAAATGCCAGGGTATTATCTAGCGCTATCAGTTAGTATAAAAAAGCTGATAAGACGCAGGAGGGAACGACGTTGACGATAGCAAAGAAGTAATAGACGCGATGGAAAGGGTCTCGATTAAGTCCATTCGAAAATCAGACCTTCTTAGGTCTGCCTGATACAAGCCTTTTCAATAGACACGATAGTGAACATCCGATAGACAAGATAAAAGGGCTTTTATGGAAACCTCTAAAGGTCTCAATTTCGCGCGCTGTAAAAGGTCGCCAAAAAGGTCTCCTTCAAGACTTCTAAAGGCTCACTGGTTTGAAACAAGACCTTTTTAGGTCTGCCATTTACAAGCCTTTTCAATAGACACGATAGTGAACATCCAATAGACACGATAAAAAGGGCTTTTATGAAGACCTCTAAAGGTCTCGATTTCGCGCGCTTTAAAAAATCTAGAGCAGTGTAACGACTTCTTTCGAATTTTCGAATGTTTCGAACGTCGTTCGAAATTCGAAAAGTTCAAAATTGGAAAGTGCAAAAATAAAATCAAAACAATTTTGGAGCCAAAAGGGTGAAGACGGTCTGAAGAGCAAAAAGAAAAAAAGGTAAGTCATAAGTAACACAATCTTCACGTAATAAAATTTCTTAAAATCCTTTTTTGTCCACTGGAGCTATTATTCTTTTGATCGGATGAATCCTTTTTTCTTCCACAAACATGGAGCTTTATTGTTGCAAATACACCCATGGAAAGTTTTGTCGAGGCTCGATCGAATCTTGTGCTTGGATTTATTGATCCTACTAGCTAGGCTTTTACGAAATTTTATTTTATTTTTTGTGCAATATTCGTTTTAAATCTTTTATTATATTATTTTTTTCAGCTTCGACATTAACGAATCTAACCCAACATCATGTGAGCCCATGTCACTGTCGGTGTAAATCCCACCATCACATTTTCTAAACGTTTGTTTAAAGTATGGCCAGAACAAAATCGACTCTCTGCTGAGGTAAATTGTTTTTTTTTTTCTGGAAAACTTTGAAGAGCTGGATCATCAAAAGTAAAGAATTTTTCAAATTTTCTAAATGACATTTGATGAAGTAATAGGCCTAAAAACCAGTTTTGTGATCTTTATCTCACTTCTCTTGAATTTTTTAGCACGCAACTATCCAGCTTTCATGTTAGCACGCAACTATCCAGTTCATTAAAGTTTTGTGTCACCGTCACCAACAAACGTCTATTCAATTTTCAACTCTTGGACACGGACGTTTGTTTGACAATCTGGTTTACAGTCGTACTTTACATAAACTATTATGTAATATACACCATTTTTTATTACTATATGTTCCATTATGTAAATGATATACATTCCGCTGCTAAAATATTTAAGATCGCCGTAATATTTACTTTTGAATATAAAAAAGAAAATTTTGTTATTTATAAAACTATTATTACGATATGTTCCATTATGTAACTGATTATTTACATTTAATTTATCAAAATTGATCTATTATTTCCAGTTCATAATTCTTAATTTTAAATAGAAAGTATTTGATAAAAAAAAAATGTTTTCAAATTGATTCCAACCATCTTCTCTCGTTACGTACATTACCTGAAGTATGAGAGAAGATCATTAGCGTCTGATTTTAAAACAGACCTTTTAAAAGAGACCTTTAGGGGCTGCGATAACGGACTTTTTGAAGGGTCTTATTTCAAATGGAACCATTGGGTCTGGAATAGAAGCAGACCTTAACTGGTCTTAAATATCAAAGGAGACCTTTAGGGGCTGCGATAACAGACCTTTTGAAGGGTCTTATTTCAAATGGGACCATTAGGTCTGGAATAGAAGCAGACCTTAATTGGTCTTAAATATCAAATGAGACCTTTAGGGGCTGCGATAACGGACTTTTTGAAGGGTCTTATTTCAAATGAGACCATTGGGTCTGGAATAGAAGCAGACCTTAACTGGTCTTAAATATCAAATGAGACCTTTAGATGTTGTGATTACGGAGGTCTCGTTTCAAGCAAGACCCATGGGTGTCCAAACCCAGACCCTTAAAAGTCTTTTTCAGAACACAAACGTGGTCTTGATGGGCACCACTTAAGGGTCTTATTTGAATCAAGACCCTAGAGTCTGATTTGCAACGAAACCTTTTAGGGGCTGCGATAACGGATCGCTAATTGAGACACCGTATAGGTCTCAGGAAAAACCTTTAAAACTGAGAGTGTATGATGTCTTACCTGAGCAGAATTCGGCGATTTCTGTGTCATATTGTGAGCAACTAAATGAAAAAGAAAAATCAGTATAAAAGTTAGTTTTTTATTCGGAAAAGAAAAGTGAAAACCAAAAAGATAACCATAATAAATAATAATTTTAGATAAAACTGTGATAGTATAGAATTTTTATGGACATTACAATAGGCCGACCTGAGTCGTGTATGATAATGAACTCTTTTCAACGTTCAAAAATCTTGAACATTTAAATTTGACCAAATGGAAAATGTAGTTATAGCGCAAACAATACTGATTACCATGATGCATTTCAACCAAGACATGTCAATTTAATTCTAGGTAAAAGCTCTGCAAACTATAGAGTCCAGGAGATGTTTTTAACTCAAAAGACACATTCCATGAAAGTAATTCTTAGATAGACTCGACATTTCAAACAGAATAGACAAACATACCCGGCAACAATTTTCATATTGCCTGAAATGCAATAAGGCATATCTCCTGCGATATCGAAACTTTCAAAATTCAATTTGACCGCCATGGTCCGCCCAAATACCACCCTTATAACTTGATTAGTGCAAAAATCGTTGGGCGGGAAAGGGGCGTGATCACCACCGTGAATTGTACCAGACACTCCACCATAGACTTTTTCCTGGCAACTAGTGGATGAAGCTGAATGGACGGACACAAGTAGGATTGTTAGTACTTCTTTCAACATGGTTGTAATGTACAGTGTTTTTAAATCTAAAAGTTAAAAATAAGGAGTTTCGTAAAACGAGAATTTTCTCGATACTGGCAAAGCAAAATCTTTGATAGAACTTTTTTTGAAATGGAACTTTCATGTGGGTGAGCAATTTTTAATGTGAAAATTCATGCCATTATAAATTGACCCACATCGGGTAGTGCTACAGGGCCCACGCATTGAATTTGAAAATGGGGAGGGGGCAATATTCATAGAGTCTATGGAGGCGCAACCATATATTTTAACCCCCCCCCCGTGGCGTGCGCCTGAACTATCATTAGGGTACCACCTTTCAAAAAAACTTCGATCAAATATAGCGGGTATAGCTTCGTCTAGGGCACACAAGGGTTGATGGGTAAAGACTGGCCTTTACCACACTGACTTAATGAAAGAGTTGGGTAAAAAGCCTAGCCTGTAACCAAACTGAGTGGATGGAAAAGTTAGGGTATGACTGTACGAAACATATTTTAGCATTGAATAACCATTTTAACCAAAAAGTAATCTCTAATATGAAAATCCACGATAAAATATTTGAAGAGAAATTATTTTTCTCAGTTAAACCTTTCAAAGATGCAAAATTTCGATTTTAACTTGTTTTCTGTTGTTTCGTTTTTTTTTTGCTACCTTAATTTTTGTATGCGTTGATCAATACACCAGCGATTTAATGTATTTTAACATTTCTGTAATATCAAACGGAGTTATCTTATACACCACATATGAAAGTTAATAATATCGCCTTAAAAATCTTAATACATAAATAGAACCACAAAAATGTCTTTATTAGGAATAAATAAATACGTTTTCATATAAGAACAAAGTATAAGATCATAATAAGGCTTCGACGCCCAAAAGCTTGAGAACAACTAAAGAACATCTCAAGGCTTTGCAGACTCGAAAATATACAATTTCTTAGGGAAGTTGATCAAAATACTCACAAAATGGTAAAAACGAGAATGTCTTATGAACATTTTAGACACATAACCCTGTAATTTAAGATCCAAAGACTTCAAAAGATTTTGACGTTCTTATAAGAAAAACTGTGTAATAAAAAGCAAAGAGTATAAACAGCTTGATAAAGATTCGCAAAGAATGAGTTCAAGACTTTATTAAATACAAACTCCATTATTTTTGATTTTGCAACAAATTTTCTTGTCGAAAATGAACTCTTTTAGTGACGGCATAGATAGCCTTCCTTTTCGAAAACCTAAAAAATACAATGAAAAAACAACTTTCGTTTGTCCATATCATATTCAAGATTTCATCTAAAACTTTAACAGGTTGTGGGAGATTCTCCAATGCAATGAAAGGGATACAAAAAATTAGATTTGAAGAACCAGAAAAATGTGTGAGCTCATCCCGTTGTATCGCATAAGATTCCCATTCCCACACTAAATCTTGTGTTTACTTTACGAAACTACAATCATGGACAAAAGGTTGTAGACAAATGAAATTTCAGTGAAAATGATGAGAAATAGAGCAAAATGACTCTTCAATGTGTCTGAAAAAGGAGGAAAGTTAAAAAAAAAAAATTCGAAGTCGTTGCATTGCTTTTGAAGGAGCCACAAGCAAAAAATCAGCGTTTTGATACTGGTGTTTGTAAGCCAATTAATCAAGCCCTTGTGGTTAGACTGCAGTGGTTGGAATGCAGTGGGTGACTTTCAAAGACTTTGACCAGCTTTGAATGGGTTTGTAAAGCACCCAGAACCTCTTGGGAACTTGTTTTTGATCGATATTGAAGTATTTTACAAATATTGCAGAAGTCTACAAACCTTTTGTCCATGATTGTACCTAACTTTCTAATCTTATGCAAAACGACGGTATTGAATACTAGAACCTTTTAACAGTTACATAAAGAAATGAGGTTTAAAATTACTCCATAACTATATTAGTTACTGTAGTCAATTTTGTAAAATGTATTAAAATCTACTAAATTTCTATTGAGTGCGGGCCCCATCTTGTCTTCCTTCTTCTCATACTTTGAAAAATTACAGACCAGACCATTTTTTAAGGTTAAAAAAGTAGAGAACATTTTTGGATCCCCGACATTCTAACAGAGACTCAAGATGGAAATCAGAACAATTAGTAATCTCATAACATCAAAGGGTAATTTAACTTACACCTATGGTACCTTAGCGATTCACACCTTGTAAGGAAATTACATTTGATAATTATGGGTAATCAGAAGTTCTAAATTCAAATAGTGGGGGAAACAAGCTCTGACCACGTGTTAAGTTAAATCTTTGAATATCTTCTGCATCATAAATGAATAATTAGAATATTTTTTCAATAAGTTTTACCCCCTGGCTCCAATAAGGATTATTATCTAAAAAGTTTTTATCTTTTTACTCTGGTCTGTGAAATACATGGCTACCCCACAACCTAGCCCAATTGGTTACCCCAATTGGCTACCCTGCTTTTTAGACCAACCAGGACCAACCAAGACTTTTCTGAAAGTCTACAAAACTTTTGTCCGGGATTGTATTTCATTATTCTGAAACACAAAACCTATTCCGAACATCTATTATTTATTATTAATAAATAACCTTCGTTTGCATCATCCCGTCACTCTTTACATGGAAAAAAATGTAAAACACTAAAAAAATCATTCTGTGTTGAAAGAATGTCACTTGAATTGAATCTGTTAGAATCAAATTTTTTTTGATACTCATGTCAAATTGCAGTTTAAGAAGTTTCTTAAGTAAAACTTAAGACTAAGGTCAAATAATATGTCAACTAAAATAGAAACATTTTAACAGCAGAAAAATATAATTATAATGCTAATATTCCTAATAAGTTGCAGCTTTACTCTAACGAACAAACTTTCGAATGCAACAAAACTAGACGAACGAAATTTGGTCCCTGTCAGATATTTTCATCCGGTGATTTCACACTATGGCCTAAGCCCACCCTAAAAAGTGGTGGGAATGTCCAAAAGCCGTGGCCGTGTCAGTTGGTCTTGACTCCCGTATATGTCAATCGTTACCCTTTAAGATGACTCCAAGCTTAAAGTATATTGACAATAATAATCTGAACAGAAAAGGTGAAAATTTTCCAACATTGAGATTTGAAAAGAAGAAGAAGTAAAAAAGGAAACCTTAAAGCAGGAGAAGAATATAAATAAGTCATAGAGACAGAATAGACTTTATACATTATTTTCCTTTAATCTTCATAACCAACACGCTTTTTTATAAGGATATACTTAATAAGAATGTTCATGATGAACATGAAATTAACCAAAAAATTAAGAATATGCTAAGAATATCACCATCATGGAATTTAGCGACTTTTTAATAAAAATGTTCATGATGAAATTAACCAAAAAATTAAGAATATGCTCATCATGGAATTTAGCTACTTTTTAATAAGAATATGTTCATGATGAAATTGGCCAATTAAATAAGAATTATGCTAAGAATATCACCATCGTGGAATTTAGCTACTTTTTAATAAGAATATGTTCATGATGAAATTGGCCAATTAAAAAAGAATATGCTAAAGAATATCACTATCATGGAATTTAGCTACTGAAGCTAAGAATGCCATTTTAAGAGCATTTTCAATTATAAAGAGCCAGTCACCCCCAATTAAGGCTCACTACTTTCACAAAAATACCATTTTATGCTTTAGACAAATGTATCAAATGTTAAATCTAGTCTGAATTAGGATCCTCTAACCTAAGTGAGAATGCTGTGAGAATATTTAAGAATGATTTTTCCCAAAAGGTTATGAGAACGTATTCTTTACGTCCACCATGAAAAGAAAAAAGCACCATTCTTTAAAAAAAAAGCGTGAATTTTATGTGAAAAAAAAACATTAACACTCACAACTACAAAAGTGTTTACCTTAATTTTGTAGCATATAACTTTCTTTGAAAACCAAATAGATTTTACTCTTACAACATGATATTACTACTCTCTTTGAAAAAAAAGAGGGGTAGAGAAGCTTTATACTTTTACTTAAAAAAAACTATTTTCACTCTCATCTAAAAGAAGCTTTTATTTACATATAGCTCAGTAGGTAGCTTTTTTTATAAGAAAGTCAATATATAAGATTGAAATCATCTTCTCATACCAATTTAAAGAGTCGAAACAGTAAACTGAAAATAATTCTTAGGACGATCTGCAAAGTAAACAATTTCAGAAAATTTGGTATCTTGGCATCGCCCACTACCAATTTTTTTCAAAATTTCAAAACACAGTGCTAAACCTTAAAAGTAATTTAAGACTGAGATTGGAGATATTTTACAATATACTACATTTTTTTAATAAGAACAAACCACATAAAAGAATAAAGCTTCATCGATGACCAAAATATTAAGAACGAGTTAAAGAACATTTAGCTTAATGCTCTCTAAAACATCCTCTTCTATAGAAAATTGCACAAAAATACTCACATTAAAAAGCTTATTAAAACTCAAAGAGGAAATGCCAGAGACTTTGGATGTTTTGTAAAATAAAAGACGTGTATAAACTTTGTGGTATTATAAAGCTTTAATACCTCTTAATTCTTTCAGATTATAACCCTCTGAATTCCGAAATCTTGAAAGTACTCCACAGTAAGACCTCATGATATGCCGAACTCAGAGAAATTTCAAAAATAGAGCATCATAACATAATCCTACTGTACTGCACTGGAGAATGTTTATTGAAATTAGCATGAAAAATATAGTATCAGCCAAACGTTTACCAGCGCTGAGTAAGAGGGGTGATGTAATACCTTGTTCGGAACATATATAGTCCCTTAGAAATTTTGCTTATTGAAGACCACAACATTTAGTCATTTTAGACTTTGATTTCTTTTGAAAATTCACTGAAAACATTTTTGAAATTTTTTTTTCAGCTAATACTTGCCAGTAAATAACCTAAGGATATTTAAAAGAATTTATCTGTGGGAGCAAAGAAAGCATTTTTTTAACTTAGCATCATTGAAAAAGCTCTACAGGAACGTCATGAAAAATATAAAGTAATCTTTTTACAACTAGTTCCCACAAGTTTGATTACACACTTCGTACAGTATTCATTTTACTCTAGTTTTTGTAACATAATCTTATATAAAATTTTGGTAGTTCAAAACAAAATAAATAGCAACCTGAAGAAGGAGTAAGATAAGAACATTTTTTTATAAAACATCGAAAAAAAGCCTTCAGATGTTCTTAACTTTCAAGCCAAAAAAAATTCTTAATGTCTATTTTCCCAAGAATTCGAATGTTTTAGAGTCCATAAAAGCCTTAAAAAATGTTCTTAAAAACTTGTTCTTAATATTTTTACCATCAGAGCCTATGGTCTACTTGCACTCTAGTTTTTGTAACATAATCTTATATAAAATTTTTGTTCAAAACAAAATAAATAGCAACCTGAAGAAGGAGCAAGATAGGAACATTATTTTATAAAAACATCCAAAATTTTAGAAGCCCTCAGATGTTCTTAACTTTCAAGCCAATAAAAAATTCTTAATATGTTTATTTTCCCAAGAAATCGGATATTTTAGATTCCATAAAGCCTGAAAAAATGTTCTTAAAACTTATTCTATATATTTTTACCATCAAAGCCTATGGTCTACTTGTACTCTAGTTTTTGAAACATGATCTTATATTTAAAATTTTGTTTCGAAACAAAATAAATAGCAAACATCTGCAAACATACTACATCTTTCAGCTCCTTGATAAAATCTACTTTTAATATTGTACTGTATCCCTTTTTCATTCTTATCTATATCAAAAGCTTTCAGCAAAAAAAAAAAGATTATTCTCATAGAGATAAATTTTCGTAGTAAGTAGATTTGAAATCATGCTTGATTTCACATTTTTTTCTAATGGAAGATTTTTCCGAATTTTGACATTTTAAAGGGAAATTTCTTTTTATCGAAATTAAGCTTTTTTCTTTTTTAGAAGAATATCTTTATCTTTATGGATGTAAAAAATAATACAACTCTGAAGTGAGAGAGATAGGATGACATAGAAACCTTTAAAGTATTCTCAAAAAGTGAAATATTCTTATAAGAAAAGCTACCATTATAAAACAAGTAATCTTATCACCCACATTATATTTGTTAAAAGAGAAAATCTCCATTTGAGCTTCTCTTGTGATTTTTAAATAATTGATGATGGTGAAATTCATTATAAAAACAAGAACATTGTCTATACAGTCTTATTTATTATCTCTTTTTACAGAAAAAAAGCTGATGATATGCAGTTTTGGAAGGATGTGGATATATTATGTTTATGATAAAATGAACTAACTGCTAGTTTTGTGTGTTGGTTTGAGAAAGTTTTGAGATTATGTTGCTGGCTGTTTTGAAAATTTTATGAAGAGCAGAAGAAGAAGAAACTTTTTTTTTGTTTATGATAATGATACAAATCTGACCTCATCTGACTTCTTGAATGGTTTAAAAGGAAGCTCATATGCCTTATTAGGGTGGTCGTGTTACAAAAATACAGGCTGTTTGTAGGAAAAAATAAGATCAAGCTGAAGCTTTCGCCAGAGCCTGCCAGAGCTTCTCCATAGGATGCTTATGCCTCAGGAAAAAACCCACTAAAATCCCACTGGTGGAACATCCCTTTTTTGGGCAATTTCTATTTTCCCCAGGCAAAACCCTTTTTTGAAAATTTCAAACTTTCAAACAAATCTTTCGATTCATTTAAATAGATTACTGTTAAATAAATTAATTAAATAATAATTGACTCACCAAATTTAGATGTTCTTCTCCAAGAAATTGAAGATTATACAATTCACCGATCAAAACAATTGTGTGCAGAGGGAACAGCAATAGTCATTTAGGCCATACATCAGTCTATTGAATAGGAGCAGTCTCAACTGATTGTTTGGTTCCGTGTCCTCCAACTGACTCTAAATATTTGAGAAAAATGCTTTATTTTGAGTTGGAAAAATTAAATCTTTGTTTGAGATTTTTTATCTCCTCTTGTGATAACTTTCTCTGTGGTTCTTCAACTTAGGGTGTTTGTCACTTTTTGACCCAAAACCATACAAAACACATTTTAAGGGGTAGTGGGCTCATTTTGAAGGTTTTAATGAGTTTCTTTCCAGTTTCTTTTTACCCCCTATAGGTGTGACTCTTACTGTTATATCTAAAACACCCAAAAAATGGCAAAAATTACAAGATGTGCAAATACCCTATTTAAAGTAGCCTAGAGATCCATGCTATGATTTCTTATTTTATATATTGATGGCAAAATATATAGCACGGTATGGACGGAGAGTTTGAATTTCCCAGATCCTAATAACGGTTGAAAACATAGCCAATCAAATTCTTTTATTCTTTTACTGGTCACACTTTCTTAGAGAAAGGCAGTCTAAACTTTAAACTCCTTTATCAGGATTATAAACTAGGCTAGTCTTACCTCTTTTATCTTTTCCTTTACAACAATACAGTGCTGACAAGTTGACACAACACATATGGGTAAAGGCCACACATTTTTGGTACACTGTCCCTTCCGTTACGTTTTTAAACTTATTCCGGTCATAACTAAGAAATCAAGCCAAAGTACTCAAAACTTTTAACTTTTTTGTGTACTATAATAAGATGCCCCTTTAAATAATATAATGTAACTATCTATAAATGATTTCTGCACCTTTGAGGTCCCTTTGAAGTCCAAATATCTCAATTTTTCTTTAAAAAATAATAAAAAAATTAACTTGATCTTAATTTTTTTTCTTTAGGGCATAAAACCTACTCAAAAAGTTAACTTCATTCACATTATCCCCAAAAGAGGAGACTTTTGCATCAGATTTAATCATGAAATCGTGTATCTATTGCCCAGCAAGCAAATTTTTCTAAAATGTACAGTTTGGTACCCTGATTTTGTCCCTTCCGTTACGCTAGTTACTTTAACTCAAAATTACCTAGTCAAGTTTACTTTTTGGGCCTCTTCTTGTCAGTTTATCATTGGGATGTTCCTAGATTCCATTTTCATACTCTCATCTAATTTCTAAGGTCAGTTTTTTCAAAAATTGTGCCTGACATGGGAGATGGTCACCAAATTTGTCCCCTCCATTACGCATGTATGATTTGGAATACTTAGTCAACTGATTTGCAAGAATCATTTTCCTTTGGTGTAGTTTCTATACCCATAGGACTACTTATTTTCACAAATTTAATATAATAAAAATTCTGAGACTTTTTTGTTTTTTTCTGTTCAAAACTAAGGTATTTGAAGACATTGCAATGTGTTTCAAGCTGAAAAGGTTTGAAACACTTCAATGACATTTGATGAAAAATAAGCAGAAAAGTGTCCCTTCCGTTACGCTTTTATCACTTAGTTGGTATTTTATGATAGTATTTATCATAGTAATCATAGTTTTGGTAGATTTGTTAGACCCTTTGATTACCTTCCTTCTATTATACTCAAAAAAGATGTTCCATTGTTAAAAATAAGTTAAATATTTAAAAAAAATGACATATTACAAAATAATTTACACATCAACTGATAATTCGTCTCTTCCGTTACACAAAATACACTCAAATTTTATCAGTGGGATTGATTCAACAACTCTGAAGAAGCATTTTTCAATAAATGTCTTTCTTGAAATGTCAATATGTAAGGAGAAACACCTAGTCTCCATTGGATTATTGATAAGGGTTAAAAACTTGACCGGGTGGCAATTAGAGCTACAAACCTTTTATAAAACAATGTTATTGAGTGGCACGCAATTGATTATCATGGTAGAACCATTACTTAATATATACAAATAAATAAGTTTAGAAGCTTTTTGAGGATAAATACTTTTTAGTGTAGCAAAGGGACAGGTGTACCAAAAATGTGGCCTTTACCCATATCGTGTACATGTACATTGACAAGTTATCCCTGAGGGAAGTTTTTATAGAAATCTGCAACAAAAACGAAAGTGGTCTCTTCTACTGATTGCTTCCCAGCGCTCCTTTGCAGCTGTTTATCAAATTTCCACCAATGAGGTTGCTGCATTTCAAATGGCCCTTCTTTTTGGCACCCGTGGCCTCATATTTTAGTGGAGGAGATAAACTCGGTTTCAGATTCCGTCCCTTTACTACAGGAAACATATCCGACACAATCTAAGGTATTCAATATGATCGAAGGTATTCAATATCAAGACGATCTCAATCGAACAGAATAGACGATCGAACCAGTCGAACCAAATCGAACACAATCGACCGATTGAAATTCGATTGTCAAACGCAAATCGAATCTCAATCGAATATTACTGCAATTTTCAGATTCGATTGATGTTCGATTGATGTTCGATTGGTGTTCGATTGCGTTCGAATGCGTTCGATTAGAACCCGACCCTTAGAGAGACTAATCTTTGTTAAAAAGCTGCCCTTTTCGAAATCCTCTCGTTGATTCGATTCTTTTAAGCTATATGTGAAAGTTAAGGAATAATGGGAAGCGGTGCGCGTCACACAAAATATATTTGGGAATGCCTTGTTTCACCCGAACAATCGAACAAGTCGAACAACAATTGAACCAATTGAATATTACCCAGAATTTTGACGTTCGATTGAGATTCGATTGCGGTCGACAATCGAATTTCAATCGGTTGATTGCATACGATTTGGTTTGACTGGTTCGATCGTTGATTCCGTTTGATTGAGATCGTCTGGTCAATATGATCGAAAGTGATTGAAAGTATTCGAACAGTAATCGAAACGATCCAACAAATAGAAAATGATCAAAGAAAATGTCATGATTTGGAGTTGAGTTAGCCTGGATATCCAGGCTGTAAACTATTTCACAGTCTAGTTTTTGATATTTTATGTTCTGGTTTACAGCCTGGTCTCCCTAGAGCGATTTGCATTCTCTTTAAGAGAATGCATTCCGCTTGCTTGCGCTCACTTCGCTAAAAACGTAAGGGCCAATATACACAGCGTTGAGCAATTCTAAAGCAAAAATAGGATAGTCCTCCAGTTGCTAGTAAAGATAGGGCTTTTAGTCGCGCGGCTGAGGTCGAAAAAAGTGGCTAGAAAATGATTTTCGTGATACATCTCTTAGATTCCACTTTTTTCGATGGAAACTCTCGAATTATTATATGTAGATTCCAAAATCAAAAAGTTTCCACGATATTATCGTGCAAGTAACGAGTAAATGTCGATTTTTTTGCGTTTCCAGGCAAAATTGCAAGGCCTGGAAATTCATGATTTTTGGGGGGTCTTCAAATTAAAAAAAGACCTATATCACATGATAGAGCTCTTCAAACTGAGCAAAAAAGTGTATTACACCAAAGTCCAAACTTCTCTAGATCAAAAGTTATGGGCCTGGGCGATTTGCGCTAAATCTGTACCGTGTCCCGTCCGAAATCATGAAAAATAAAGTTCATTTTTTTAACATAACTCTACTTTTCTATGACAGTCTATAGCCTATATTTCATGGAAATGTACCTTGACACCACCTTTTAAGGCCTAATAATAAAGATATAGGGGCTCATGGAGCTGTTAGAGCGTATGAAAATGGTAAATTTGTGGTAAAAAACAATCAAAACTAACTTGCACTGTAGAGATATCACATATTATAAGGGTTGTAACAGGTGATATTTAAGTATCACTAAACTTTGGTGAAATCCTTTTTTTGTTGCATTCTTTTGATTGGCATGTAGATATCGAAAATGATTTCGGACGGACAAAATTTGCAAAACTAAAGGCTAGAATACATCAGAAAAATGTATTGAGGAAGTAAGGAAGCTGTAGAACAGCCCGAAATTGTTTGTATAAAGGCCGTCCTCAAATTAGAATAGATCTTAAAAATCTGTATCACCTTTTTCATCTTTTTTCAGGGTGATTTGCACTAAATATTTCCTGTCCCGTCCGAAATCATTTTCATAAAAATCTGTTTTATTTCAAGTTTTGCTAAACTTTTTCTTTCTACATATTATCAGTAAGTATACAAGTAAATATACTACTATTCCAAATAGAAAATACTTGAGAATCTTCCACTCTTCTTGTTCCAGTAGTGGTTTTAATACAATACCTATTTTTACAGGAAAATTGTCCCGTCCGAAATCAATTCCTATTTTCAAGGTTAAAATAAAGGTATAAAAACTTTTTTCAATTGGCCCGTTTGAACATTTTTCTTACCACTAGGTCTTGCTAATAACTTCCTGAATGTTAAACATTCATTTTATTACAAATTGAAACATATTTGAAAAGTTATGATTTCGGACAGGACAAATGATTTCGGACGGGACATTTTTTCAAGTACCCCTGGAATCAAATCTGAAGAGCTTTGAATCTTAGATTTACTCAATTAAAATATGCTCTATCCTAGATTACAATATTCAGCCATTCAAATCTTTCTACCCTGCAGAATTTCTGAAATATTGTCAATCTTATTGTGATTTCGGACGGGACATTTTTTGGTGTCACTTCCAATCACCAATGCACTGGGACCTATAGAATGTTAACCTAATGGTAAAATCATACTTTTTGACAGGTTTTCAAACACATACAGATTGAGCTTACTGTCAAACTTAAAAAACCTTCAATAAACACTCTTAAAATAGGGGCAATGTGCAATGATTTCGGACGGGACACATTTCGGTGTCAAAATGGACGTCAACAGAAAATCACTGCTAGAGCAGGATGGAAAAAAGGTTTCAAAACAATTTTTTTGTAGAGAAACACATGAATAAAGTACCTATATGGAAAATCAAAATTCCAGGTCAAATACCTTCCTGGAAAGAAAGTGCTACCATAAAACTGAAGCACTTTTTTGCTAAAAATTGCCAAAACGAGGAAAAATTGACACAAAATTAATGATTGCAGACTAATGATAGACAGTTAAAACATGAAATTTTGCAGAAAGTGTACCATTACCAAGCTGTATCTGATGAAAAAAGAAAAAAATCATTAACACTTAACCTTAATGAGATATATGCAAAAAATGATTTCGGACGGGACGGTACAGATTTAGTGCAAATCGCCCGCCTATTTGTGGTCAAAAAGTTGTTTAATTTTGCATACATTAATGCAGATTGTGGGGAAATTCCCTGTTTTCCATCAGATTTTACCACAAATAGGCCCATAACTTTTGATCTAGAGAAGTTGGGACTTTGGTGTAATACACTTTTTTGCTCAGTTTGAGGAGCTCTATCATGTGGTATAGGTCTTTTTTTGATTTGAAGACCCCCAAAAATCATGAATTTCAAGGCCTTGCAATTTTGCCTGGAAACGCAAAAAATCGCCAATTACTCGTTACTTGCACGATAATATCGTGGAAACTTTTTGATTTTGTAATCTACACATACTAATTCGCGAGTTTCCGTTGTTTTTCTTGGAATCTAAAATATGTATCACGAAATGAAACGTTTTTCGACCTCAGCCGCGCGACTATTTTTGTTACATGAAAACATGAAAAAGAAGAAAACAGAGACAAGTTCATTTTCCAAGAAAACATGGTTGGTCATGCGCATGCAAACTTTTTTATGGACTTTGGTGTAATCTTTGGATGTTTTAAATAGTTTTAGATCTTGTAAGACTGCTTTTTATTAATTTCTGTTTTGCTGCCCTGGGTTGGCTAGGAAACATGGGTTTTCACTTTCATTCTCTAGGGAGACCAAGCTCTATAATTTTAGAACTTTGTATGTTGAGAGGTAAATTTTGTTTTTTCTAAAATTTTGAGCTTGGATATCCAGGCTAGAGTTGAGTGAGTATTCGATCACCGATAGAATCAATAAGTCACGGATCACCTTCGATTATTATCGATCATTATTGATTACATCGATCACGAATCGAACGTTCGATTAGTACCGTCTGGTGGTGACGCGGTGAAAAAAGCTGTAGTAAAGTGGCAAAGGTTCCTCGGAAATTCGATTTGTAAACAAGCTCAAAAAAGTGCTACATAAAAAAATACTCTTACCACGTAATAAATACTCTAAGAAAATGTTAAATTCAATAAAATAAGAGCTTTTGAGCTTCTGGTGATTTTGTTCCATGTGGTGCTCCATGTTCCCATGCTCGTGGTGCTGTTAACCTTCTTTCTCTGGACAGTAGGCTCCAAATTTAATGTACTAGGTAATTGCATTATATACTATGAAACCGTAATATAGATTATGATCCTGATAAGATAATTCGATAAGGCCATCTCTAATACACACTAAGGCTAGACCCGCCTGGAAAAGGGAAATCAGAAAAACGCCGGCGTAATCAATTTCGGGGGGGGGTCATTTGATGGCGCCTGGCAGCGCCTGGCGCCCTATCATTCCAAATTTTTGCCACCGCAGTTGGGTTAGTGCTAAAAATGTTGCAAGAAAGTCGGGTATGTGAGCTTATGTGAGGACCGGGCCCCTGAAAGGGTTACCCTTTACTAATCTAAGAACGCTCTTTTTGACTTTTCTTTATGTCATCGTTTTCGTACTCTTAAAATATATAAAGAACCCATAAAAAAGGAGAAACTCCCGACCATGTATAGATAGAGAAACTAAATTATACTTTTTGTTTTTATACTACTACCCTACTAGACCGTTTCGAATCGAGTGCGTCCTCTCCCGGGGATAGCCCCGGGAAACTGCTTTTTTTTACGTCGGAAGCGCACGTATTGCTTTGCTGTCCGGGGGGGGGGGATACTTAGGCAAAATTAGGTACGGAGACGTGCCGCTGATCAGAGTCCCTTTTTTCAGACTCTAGAGATATCTGACGGGTCCCAAATTTACTAATTTTCAAGATGCGGACCTAACAGAGTTGATTTTTGGTCATTTTAGACACTTTTCAGAGTTAAATTGGGAAGATTTTTCGATTTTGCGTTTTGCAAGGGTTCGAAATTTACCAAACATTCGTATCTGACAGGGTCCACTTTTCAAACTCCAGCGGCACGTTCCCGTCGGTCCTGTCAAGGTCAGTATGTTTCCCTGGGCTTTGCTGCTTTTGATATTACTTTTTTTGTATTACATTCATGGCCTGTATTGATAGTTTTGGTTGAAAAATTACGATCGAAATGTCATGGGAATTAGCTGTATTAAGAAATTCGGAGACATTTCAATGTGCTATCGTCTTAAAAATGAAATCAATCACATTTTATAGATAAATTTGAGTTGATAAATATTGTCAAGACTGTATACTAAAAAAACATGTTTATGGAAAAAGTTGTGTTTTCAAGAGATATGATACATCAGATCCATGAAGGGATGTTATGTTAAATAGTAATAAGTTTTTCTATGGATTACGCGGGAGCATTCGTTTTTCTGAAAAGGTTCTTATTTTTTTGAATGTAAAGTTCTTGTTTGAAATTAAGCGGGAGTTTTGGAAATTCTAAATTCATTCACAGGCTTCAGTATCGATTTCCATTAAGGATAATATTTAGGCTTATTTTTACAATGGAGGCGAAGTTGTGACTTATTTTTTTACTAATGGCGGTGTAACTGTGTACTGAAAAAAGGCTTCTTTTCTGTCGATCTTTCAAGGTATGAAGCAACCTCGTTGCCTGTGTATTATCAACTTATTGATGCTTGCTGATAGCGCTAGATAATACATTGCCTTCTTTTCAAACACCAAAGATTACATTATGCCAGATTTCATTTGTTCTTCGACTAGTTCTATTTTGAAGTTATTGCACTGCAGTCATGGCGCTCTAAATTCGAAAGAAATTTCAAAATCTCGACAGTTTGAAAGAGATCTCGACAGCTTCATAGAATAAATCTCTACTGCCACTTTTTTCCGTAAACTGTCCATTACGCCTGTAAATTTCACACATATATAATTTCCTACGTTTACTAGCCCTCTAACGAACGACAGCATCGTTTTTACGCTACACTATGATGAAAAGTCACCGCTCATTACGTTTGAGGTTTTAGATATAAATAAATTCTAAATTATTCTTAGAAAAAATTATGAAAAATCTACAACATGGAATCACTGTATTTATTCTCACACTAAACACAATCCATTTCACCGACGCAGTTTCGTTTGACGTCACTCTAACAAACTCGACCGGTGAATTTCAATCGCCACGATATCCTAACAACTATCTTGCACAAGATACATCAACGTACAACATTATAACACAACCTGGAACATTTATTAGATTAAGATGGAAACTTTTTGAGGTCTGGGACCAAGCACCTGATTGTAATAATGTTTATGTTCGAATCTGGATAGGGTAAGATATACAACTGCATTTCTTTTTTGTAAACACGTAAGAACACAGGATCTACAACATACATACAACATATATTATTATCATTGAGTTTAAAGGCCCGAGGGCTAGAGAGAAACTTAGAAAACTCCCACGCATGGTTTTTACACAAACGCCGAATTGAAAGTAAAATCTATCGTTAGATTTCAGAAAATGCTCGAAAGCAAAGGGACTACTCCGTCCCTTGGAGGATACAATCCACATCCCTTGGAGGATACAATCTGTCGTCATGATTGCGGGGTGTTCTAGGCGCGTTCTGGATGAGAAATAAGTGGTTCACTTTTTCTTGCCTGATAAAGGTTAGAGATTTTACTCTAGCCGTTCGGGCTTTAAATTCAATGATTTTTTTTAAATCTTCATAGATGTCCTGGATCCTTGAAAATGTTGACACGATTTTGTACGGCGAACGATTCAAATATCATACCACCTGATCTCTATTCAAATGATCATTGCATGAAAATTGAATTTAATACACTCTCTACTATGACAAGTAAGTTTTTTTGCTTGGGCCCTGGTGAGTCGTTTGAAGTGAGAGAGCCAAAATTTTGTGCCGAAAACATTGTCGCCTCTTCCATGGTTAAGCGATGAAGAATTCAACTTTTTAATAATAATAGTTTTTCATGTGTTAACCCTGAAAGGATTAGTTTGGCCATAAACCTTCGAAGAATACAGTACAGCACCTGGCCCCGAGAATGTAGTAAACCCCGAGAATGTAGGTTTCTCATTTTTTAGCATTGTATCCCTAACGATAGTTCAACTTCATAAAAAGTTGTTTCAGAGCATACTGTTACATATTACTGATTATTTCTAGACATAAAATTTTAACTTGAATTGATTTTTTCAGGCGAAAATCTGAATCGAAGTTGATTGGATACTACCCGAATTGAGACATTTTTGAAATAAATCCTCTCTAAATCGAAATCTATTGGAATTAAGTTATGATGATAGGGTATTTTCTTATTTCTAATGAACTAAGGAAATGGGGAAAATAGTCCATTTCAGTATTTATTGTTCTAAGTTAGATATTTTGACGAAAATGTTTGACCTACCTTTTGGGATTAGTATACCTAAAATTTGGGGGCCTTCATAACTCGACATAAAAAGTATGTCAAATTATGTAAAACTTGTTTGTTGTACTTTCATAACATGAAAGTATCAACTGAGAGATGATTAATGTTGATCAATGAGCTTTTACGACGTGTCCCAGACCCGCTGGACCCCAGCCCAATCATAAAATTTGCCTAATTTTGGAACAATAGAATTTCCATCCCCATTGGGACTTTAGTATAAATTTTTGGACCCGATGTGGGAAAAAGTTCCACCGGGGCTGTGAGGCAGGGGTGTTGTTACATTATTCACATATTTTAACACAGAATTTTCAACCTACAAAATAAATACAACTTTCGTGTCTCTTCTTTTCATCCTTTCTTTTACTTTTCATCATTTGTAGCACGATAAAATTAATATCTTAATTAATTTTTTGTCAGAGTATTCTTCTAAAATATGAATTTCACTTAGAGAACAATAATTTCGGATGAATACTGAAATTCCGCTCTCAACAACCGAATCTTTTCACCTACATTATGGGGGTTAAAAAGAGAAAAAATCCAATTTTAGAGCAACAAAATGCTCTTTAGAATATTGTTTTGGTATAAAATATTTCTAAAATTTGCTGTTATAATTAATCAGATTGAAAAAATATCAACATTTTACTATTACTAGATTTAAAGCCATAAAACCAAACCTACATTCTCGGGGTTATAACAAAAATGGGAGTCAACTTAAAGGACCAAAAAAAATTAGCCTATCTATCAAAAGTAATGAAACTAATCCCTGGGAAAGGATTTTCGGAGTTCAAAATTTCGTTGAAAACATTCAATATTTTTTAAAATGCAAATCTACATCTTTCAGGTCTGATTCAAATTTCACCTACATTCTCGGGGTCAGGTGCTGTAATACAACTTTTATTTTTTGCACCTTCTAAACCATAAAACGCTATTCAATTAGATAAGAACTGGTTTTGACTTAAAAAGAGATTATTCTTCAAAAAAATGAGGCGGCGTTTGACGAGGCCCATGAGTTGATTCTCAATGTTATTTAAATATTTTGCCAACGTATCTAATAGCCTAGATATCTAAGCTAGTTTGTTTCAGTCACTAGGATAAATCTGATGTTGAGTTGTGACTGAATAAGTATTCCATGGCTAATTTAAAATCCGTAAATAATCGCTTGAGGAGTCACATATGAAAAAGCGCCGAAAACGCTATATAGCCATTAGCCGTTGTCCTAGCCTTGTGAATACGGGCTTAGTTAACAAGGCTACGTATCTAAAAGAGCTAATTTTGGCGAGTGTGGTGGATTTTGACAAAATTCACCGAAGTTAGTTCCCACCAAAATTAAGAAATTCTTTGTTACACGCCAAACTAAGTTCTCGCCGATTTTTTTTTTCAACTTTTACTACTCGCCAAAATTGGTTCCCCTAAGGTAACAATATTGTCTCTTTTTCGTTGATAGAATGGAATCGCGGTCGCTTTGTAGCAGAGTACAAACAACTCTTGTTCAACCAATCTTTGGAAACAACCAAATGCGAAGATATGGATATATCACGTAGATCAATTCACTCTACCAACTATCCGTTACCGTATTACGGACAAGGGAATTGTAAATTTACCTTATATTTTGGAAACAAGAACATCGCAGGAGTCAAAGTCTTGTTTACAAAGATCGATACCAGTACACCGTATTCTGGTGCTAAATTATGTATGGCTGAACAAAATGACTATATAAGGATGAAAAGTAAGTAAATAGACCTTTTCATAAATTACTCTACGAACATCACTTGACTCGTTTTGAAATTATTGCCATGGTGATTAACTCCCAGCGGATTTTGTTAAAACTACTTCCTATTCATAGAAAAATCATTTATTGTCTCAAGAGACATAATCACCATGGTAACTGTTTGAATACGAGGCAAGTGATGTTCGTGACGTAATTTATGAAAAGTAAGTAAATTCTATACAATGGTTCGAAATTCGCCATATGGACAATGACCGAGTGGTTTAAGAGACTGTCCTCTTTGCACGTTTTATCAAACTAACTTTTTACCCCAAGGAAACAATCTTTTCTACGTAAGATCATATCCCACAGTAATAGGACAGAGACCCGTTGGAACAACCACTAAAGTGGAGAAGCTAAAGGCTCAAAATGAGATGAAAGCCGCTAGGAATTTGAGAAAAGTCTCATTTGCAAGTGAGAAGTGGGAAGTCTCCAAAGTCTCCCCGCTTCCGCCGTAGTGAGCGTAAGGCTAGCATTAGCTGCAGCGTCATAAACGACTATTTCAATAGGCTAATCCCGCGGCGACTTCTAACAAATATTAAAATAGTTTTTAAGAGTATCCCATCTTTTCCGAAATCCCAAGTAACTTGATGGCAGCCATACAGTTGACTCTCGCTAATTCGAGCTGAAACGGGAATCTTATTTTGTTCGAATTATGGAGAGATTCGCATTATAGAAAGTATATAAGAGGATTTCTCCATGGTGGGGATTGAGAATAAGTTCGAATTATAGAAAGATTTGAATAATAGAAGTTCAAATAGGTGGCAGTCTACTATTATTTTCACATCACTTTTCATAAATTTTTTTTACATGCAACGACCCCAACTTGTTTGTCTATTTTCAGTTATATTTTCCTAACATTCCTTTTTATATCTTATAGATGTAAAGAAAACAGGACAAATTCAATACTATCGGTTTTGTAGTACCCAAAAATGGCCGTTCACCAGAATCTACTGGAAAACCAAACGACTTGAAATCACCATGAATACCCCTGTCAAATGGAACAACCGAAACAAAGGATATATGATCAGTTACTTCCCAATCTGGAGTAAGTTTTTCACTTTTCATTTCTCAGTCACTTGATTTCCAACGACCGTTTTCAGTGGGCACTCGCATAGTAAAAAGTGAATCGAAGCGGGAATATCGCGAAGGTTCACCATACAAGCGTCCTTGGTGTTAGCGAGACACAGTGATAGCGCTATACCAAATTTGTCCTTCCACATGGGATTAGTATGGCTATAAATTCGCAGAAGGGTATTTTTGCCGAAAAGAGTTTACAGCCGGTAGTTTGACAGTTTGTCACAAACTCCACCGCTGCTATTTTTCAGTAATGCCGACTGAGGCTGTTAAGCTAGGCGCATATATATTTCCCCTTACACTATCCCTTTATTCATGCTTTATTAACGGAAGATGGTATTGTCTGAAGAAATAAATAGAATCCTATTTAGACCTAAAACATGTTTATTTTTCATAGATTCAGCGGCCGCGGCGGATGCTGACAAAAATGAGGAAAGTGGTGGTCTGGCGACAGGTTGGATTGTCTTTCTGGTCATCTTAGGAGTCGTAACATTATTCATCATATATATAAAACGAAGATTGTTTAAATGGAAATGTAAAAAAGCAAGATGGAATTGTTTGAACTGTTGTTATGGAGTGAAAGATAATATGATCAAACAAGACGAGCCGGAGACTGTTTCACCAGCCTTTAATCCACCGGGAATCGTCGTTGCTAGTAAGTACTTTTATGAGATAAATTTTAGGGGGATTAAATTTCGCGGATTTTGCGGATTTGGGTGTCATGCGCGAAATTGAGTCCCAATGGAAATTTGGAAAGAAATGCTTACTCTGGCACCACAGAGACGCTAATAATGCGTATTTCAACAACCAACATGAATGATTTGACAGTAAAAGGCAAAAGATCGTGAAAATATTGTCACACAATAGTGTCATCCGCGAAAATTAATCCAATTAAAGTAAAGTACTATAGTTGAGTCTCTTTAACTCGAACCACAATAACTCAAAAAGTTTCCTTTACTGCATCAAGTTTTATGATCCCTTCAGTTAACAATGAAATTTCCTTAACTCGAACAAATTTGTGGCCCTCGTGCGTGTTTGAGTTATAGAGAATCCACTATATCTATAATATCGGTCAAAATATATTGAGAATTTTGGTTAATTCCTCGTTTTTAGCATTTTAAAGTTCGGGCGAGAAAATGGCTTTTGGGCCATTTGTTAGATTTAATCGAATATTTCAATTCGGGTGGGGTTTATAGACTTGCAGACCATATTCTGAGCCCTATTGGACCGTTCTTGAACTTTTGGATCCTCAGATCCCTTCTGATCTAAGTGACAGCGCTTTCAAATCGATTGTGGCTATAAGATTTCGTGGGAATTTCCCTTTTTTCTCAAATATCATGGCCAGTATTGTACTAAATCTTTACTTTGGAAAATACTGAGATTCATAGTACAAATATGTCTTCTCTGATATCTTAGCTTCTACGCATTATACTCAGTGTACCTCAATGTGGAATATCTATTCTGAACAAGTTTCCCCAAGTTTTTTTTTTCTTGAATTAACAGTAGCGTAGCCAAGAGGGGCACAAAATTTGTGTAGGAGAGCAGATTTTTATGACATTATAATTATCTTTTAATACCATGAATAGAGAATTATAGTGTCATAAAAATCTGCGCTCCAACACAAATTTTGCGCCCCTTTTGGCTACGCTACAGGAATTAATGCTCCATGGCTTCACATTAACTTTGCATAGTCGATCCCAAAATGACGGTTTAAAATAGTTTTTGAATTTTTTTTATCAGGCTACACTGCTCCACAAAATGAAAACCCTTCTCCATACCAACCACCTACATACAAGAATTATTCATCATTTGAACAATCTCCACCTCCTATGGGTGCAACACCACCAACTCAACATTCAGCCTCCGCCCCTTACCAATCACCCTCTGCACCTCCACAATCACCAACCGCCCCTGGAGATGGACCGCCCCCGTTTCCACCCTCCTATAATGACTCGATAGGAGGAGTAGATACGGAACGAAAGGTTGGATTTATGTAAGGCGATGTTTCGATGGGAACATCTTTTTTTTTTTACAATAGATCTTATCGGAATTTTTGATTTTTCTAAAAAAGCGATGCATTGTGGGATTGTTTCTGGTTGATTACAATAGAATTCCCTCGAGGAATTCCAAAAAGATTTCTATTGTTATACCCTCGAAACAATCCCACAATGCATCTCTTTTTTAGGAAAATCAAAAACTCCGATAAGGTCCATTCCTCTGGCACATTGAATATTAATGAATGAAATGAATCTCTGACTCAAGAGTGTGTGGAACATTACTCTTTTCATCTTTTCTACGTTTGTTAAGTTTGGTTTGAATGGTTAGACCAATGTCAAAGTTCATGGATGATTGTCATGGTTGCTTTTGTTCTCATTGAATGGGCGCTGAGTGGAATGGCGATCTTTCACCACAGTGTAATCTTCATGTACAGGGTGTCCCGAAAAAAAGTATCGAGTTCGAACATGATTCTGAGTAGAAGATTGTTGCGTGTCTTTGACAAAATGTAAGAAAATATAACCAACAAAATAATTGTTTTTACAACAGTCATTATGATTAAAAAGAAGAATTTTCATTGAGAATTGTTTTTTTGTAAAAGTTATTCATAAAAGATGTTTCATGACAATTAATATGACACAGAGAGAAACTATGATAAACATTGCAAATGTAGTGAAACGCACACAAGAACTTTCTTTCTATAGAAGTGGTACGACTCGATACTTTTTTTTCGAGACACCCTGTACTGCGATACTCATGGTAAGCCTGTTAATGATCATTTAATAATACAATGGAGCTTTTATTCGAACCTCTATAGCTTAAATGTCTCCTTAACGCGAACAAGTTTTATGGTCCCTTTCTTTACCAAAGCCTAATAAACAAATTTCCTAAACTCGAACAAGTTATTTTATGGAGACGTAGCCTAATAACATCATAATTTATAAACAACGGTAATATCCTTGATATCAAGGATTGAAGATTCTTATAGCAACATTTTAAAAACAAGTTAAAAACTTGAAAATATTTTCATTTAATTTTGTACAATATTAGAAACTCTATTTTTTGGAAAATATAATTTTGTATTTATTTGTAATTTTGTATGTCTGACTAATATATTATTCTTGATCCGTTTTGTGGGGTTTGTAATTCTTTAAATGCTCAACCTAAACCCTACTTCAACCACTTCAACCAAAAATAACCATCAACATTTACACCCTACTAAAACTTCGTTTGAAAAGTTTTTATTTAGAATTTCTACAATTATTCTTAAAAATCTTTTTTTTTTCATAGCTGTTTGGTAACTCTGTGGCTCAACAAATAGAGATTTTAGTAACTGGACGTTTCCCCGACGGGCGTTTCCGTGCGCCGGGGAAATGTCTGTTGGGAAAACGTCAATCGGGGAAAAGCCAGTCGGGGAAACGTCCGGTAATTAAAATTATGGTTAATACAGTGCTGATTCTAAGGTTCTAAGAGGGGAATATTGTGGTAATGGGTGTGTGGAAAACTATCACCATCCCGGCTGGCATCAAACGTTGTTTAAACGTTACATGGACCTTATATGGATTCTAGGGAGACGTATTTTGACATTTTGAGACACGCTGGTGTTTAGGTTAAAGGAAGAAATTTTGGCGAATTGCCTAAAGATTTCGCCAAAATAAATTGTCAACAAATTTAATTTTTTCTTACAATTTAGTCTCTATTTCTCCTAAAAACCCTTTCCCCCCTCTTTTTTCAGCCAAAATATTGAAAAAAATGGGCTCATTCGCCAAAATTTCTTCTCGTCAAAATTTCTTCTCTTAAGGTAGTTTTTAACCCTCCCCAGATCTGCAGCTGGTATTCAGACCAGGAGAATTATCATGGACCTTCATGAATATATATTTTTTCATTTTAGTGACTAAACAATGAATGAAATACAAAATGGAATTGCCTTATTGGTTCTCTTACTAAACACAATCTATTTCACCGACGCTGTATCATTAAATGTTACTCTAACAAACACAACCGGTGAATTTCAATCACCTCGATATCCAGAAAAATTTCGTGCAAATGATACATCGATATACAATATTAAAACACAACCAGGAACATTTATTAGATTGAGATGGAAAGTTTTTGAGGTCTGGGACCAAGCACCTGATTGCGATGAAAGAGTTTATGTTCGAATCTGGATGGGGTAAGCAGATTTCTATCTAAATTACAGCTAGCTAACTCTCGGATTCGATCTCAAAGCTGCAGAAAAATTCCCTTTAATTTAGAGAAGGGTTTGAATGATTGTACAACTTTTCAACTGAAATGATTTCAGGGGGTGGAAAATATAAAGTTTTTTGGAAATTTAACCCCGAACTTTGTGACTTTTTACCTCCTGGACAGTCTAACCCGCCCCCAGTCTAATGAGCCAAACCATCCATTTCAGTTGGCTTATAATCAATATACAAGTTTTTATATAAGAGCATGAGGCTTTGATGGCTAAAATATTAGTAACAAGTTTCGAACATTTTAAGGCTTTACGGACCAAAAAACTACCTATTTTCTTAGATACAGTATTCGAATGGCTGGGTGGCCGCCCTCCGCCAACTGAGTCTACTTTGCTAATAGCCATGTGACGTCATGTCCAAAATGGCCATCACATCTCCCTGTTCAAGTCGATGCTCTAACTGAAAGCTGACAGGATGAAATATTTTACCTCCCTCCCTCCCTGCAGTTATGGTTGTAGGCGATCCTCCCTTATTTATACTAATATTGTAGTTATCGGGACAAATTTTCCCCCAAACTTCTTATTCGAGGATTAGCCATAATTTCATGCCAAACTTATATCATAGTATAAGAAAGCCGCGGCTGGAATATGTACCGCATTGTCTTTTCAGTTAATTGCTGTTCCATCTCTGTCTCCGAGCTTTATAAGAACATCAAGATTGTCAGTTTATTATTGGTAGATAGTTTTTAAAATTTTCTCTTATTTCCCTTCACAAGAAGATTTTTTATTTCTAGATATCTTTGAATCTGTACCCAATGAAACACTTAAACTGATTTTGGACATATTTTAGGGGTATTTTGTGGAAACGATAGTTTTTCGCCAAAATTAAAATTATAAGAACTATATTTAAGATAACAACTTTCCTGTCAGTTTGAATGATAAATTTCGAAGGTGCTGGCTTGAAATTTTCACAGAATTATCTTGATGTACTATTTCATAAATTTCTAGAAAGATTTCACTGAAATATCGTGAAGGCATTTCGAGGCACCTTATTAATTTTTGAGTTCTTTCAGCCCAGCCATTTTGTGCTTGTTTAAATTTCTTATTGTTGATCTTTCCTGCACAATGATATTATAATGCAAGTGTATTATCAAGGGTATATAATTAATGTCTAAAACGCACTGCGAAGTAAGTATTAACGACAAACTAATAAAGTTTACCATTAAAGATGCTACACTACTTATTTCTTGATCAACAAATAGTCATCAAATACGACAGAGATAGAGCACTAGAAATTCAGATGTTATCATTCCAGCCGCGGCTTTCTTATACTTTGCTTATATCTACCGACTCACACTTACTTCTAAGCCGTCTGACTACTTGATTGGCTTCTACCCCTAATGTAGGTCATAGGCAAATGGAAAGTTAAACACCTATTTTCTTAGGAAAATGGACAAAAATACTCACAGAATAATGAAAATAAGTACATGTTAAGAACATTTTGAGGCTTAAAACTTAAAAAGTTAAAAACATTCGAAGGCTTCAAATTTTTGGAATGTTCTTTAGTCTAGCAAGCTAGACGACTAATTCAGACATAGTAGAAATAAAGCAAAAAATAAAAATGTAGGGAAAAAAAATTATTAGCTTTATACAAACTAAATCCTGTGACAATAATCGCATTATCATATAACGTCTATACTGTATTACACGCATTATAAACGACTCCAGTCTAGATGGTCTTATAAAAAACGTGTAAGTGGTTTCGTCTACAGCACTTTCTACAGAAGAGAATCTTCTTGGCAGAAAAACTTTTTCTAATATTTACGAATCTTTATTACAAAGTTTATCTTATTTTCTTTCTTAGTTGTGCGAAGGAGAACTTTGTGACAAGGTTTTGTACTGCGAACGATTCAAATATCATACCACCTGATGTTTATTCGAATGACCATTGTATGAAAATTGAATTCTACACTTTTCCAGATATGCCAAGTAAGAGGTTTTACTTTAGACTAGCAAACTAGTCTGTTAATTAATCATGTCAGAGGGCGGTAACATAAAGGCGGCGGGCGTTTGCTAAAATAGGAGCTGGGTAGGAGAACGAGCAAAAGTTGGTGAGAGACTGCTGATTAACAACAGCTTTCAGCCCTTGCCGCCGACAAAATTACCTAACTCCTACTCGCACTTTTCCCGCGTGATACCGTTCCAGCCCGACTGGCGTGCCAGTCTAGTTCTACTTTCAAATTTCACGATTTTCCTGATTTGTGAAAGTTACCTCTTTTGAAAAAATATACTTTTCCCAAAGAAAGTTTTGTTTTTCATCGAACACGTTCGTCAGTAAAATCGTAAAATCGTAAAATCCAAAAATGACAAACCCACAAGCCAATCTTGTACCTTAATGGAAGAAATTTTGGCGAATGAGCCCATTCGCCAATTTTGGTGCAATTTGGCGGAATTTATTTTGGCGATTTGATAAAATTTCTAAATTTGGCAAGAACTAATTTTGGCGAGCGACTTATTTATTATTTTGTTGAATATTTTGACTGAAAAACGATGAAAAAAGGGGGTTTTTAGGAATGGCGAATGACCCACCAAAATTTTTTCTCTTAAGGTAGTACCACTTTTTAATTTTATTGATGAACGCGAGCAAGTGCTATCACCCAGACGGCACACAACGTCAAAACAACGTCCATGTGACATTCGTAACGTCCAAATAACGTTAAAACAACGTTGCGAGCGAGTGCCATCAGAATCATAATTGCAACGAAATAATGAATAACCTCCATTCTCAGAATTCTTGATATGCGTAACTCAAGATGATGTCATATATTTTAACGGAAGCACCTAAAAAAGCCGGTTTTTGACCTCTGTGTTTCTATTTTTAGTAACACTAACAGAGAGAGGTCAAATTCCGGCTTTTTTGGGGTGTTTCCGCTAGAAAAATGAATTACGCATATCAAGAATTCATGATATTCATGACGTAATGTTTTCTACGGAAATACCCCGGTGTTTTTGCCAGTAGTGGCAAATTTAAACTAGACAAATGTTGTATTTATAAAATTTGCCACTACTGGCAAAAACCGTAGAAAACATTACGTCATGAATAGCAAGTTTATGTAGCCGAGATAAATCAAAGGGGACGATATAAAGCAAAGTTGACATGTTGCCAAAATCTACTTTTTTCGAGGACGTATAAACACCAAAATACCGTCGTCTGCTTAGACACTTTGCACACGGTGATATAGAACCGTTTATCAACTACCGACTTTGTTTTGCATCAATTTCACTTACCGTGTCCCTCGATATCCTCCGATACATAAACTCGGTAATGTCACAATCATGATGGCTCCAAAATGATAATGAACAACTCTTAAAATGCTTATGTCGGTGTTTTTTACACTTTTGGCGAAAACGTGACATTAAATTTTCTAAAAAACGGTTTTTCTTGAATAATATAAGTTTCAACAAGGATTTTGGGATGAAATCTTCCAAAAAGGTGGAGCACACGAGCTTAGAGCTTTGGTTTTGGTCCCAGGAGCGAAGAAGGATTCAATATTCCAAAATATTAGATTTTATGAACTTTGAAATTATGAGAGTTACGTGGCTCTTGGATTTATTCTGATGGTCTCAACATGTCACACGATCTCCATATTTTATGAAGCAATGATGAAGAGCACTTTTGGATCCGAAATTCCATTCGGAAAACATCTCTGAACTTGAACAATTATAAAAGATACATTTCATCGTTAAAATGGGCTGATTACAATCTAAAATCAATCAAAAGTCAATTGCACTTTACGTTAAAACATTCTCAGATACCAAAAAGTGCGGTTTCACGAGCGTTTTAGGATTAAAAACTCCAATTTAAAGCGATTGAAGTGGTGCACCCAACCCCAGCCCCAACTTTTCGCAAAATGGAATTATTAATCCTTTGGGGCTCTATCTGAGCTTATTTTAAGGCATAGACGTAACGACATATCACGTATAACGTAAAAAATCAGTTTAGAGCCTTGTAGGATATTTCATTCCAGACTAATACGCTCATTTTGGATAAGGCAAAGTATGCTTCTTTCAATGAAGGATTCCATAATCCTTGGATGCTCTATTCTAGTGGAAAATTTTATTTTCGTGGTCTTAGGGACCCAAACCTTCCAAATAGTTAAATTCGAACTACTTAATGTCAAATAAACATGCTCCAATCCTCAGTTCAAAAAGACTCAAACTCAAAATAAATCAGGAATAAGTAATTCCAAACTGCTCCCAGCTGGAAGATTTTTTATTTAGGAATAGAAAGTACATAAATGCTCCATCCTGCAAAATTTCAGTTCTAAAGCCACATTATATCAAAAGTTATTGCTCTTGGAATCCATAATCCATTTTCATTATGGAACCGTTTAATCCTAACGTGCTCCTAACTTTCAAAGGTTATAAGTACTAGCTTAGTTTCTCTAGAAGGCTCGGGAAAAAAGGAATGGAATCTTCAATCCTTTGCCGATCCCCTGATATCCAATTAAGAAAAGGCGCACTTTGTATTTGTTTTTAAAACGTGTTTTAAAAAACTTCACGTTTTCGCCAAAAGTGTAAAAAACACCGACTTATTTATTTCATCCTATAGATTTTTAAAAGGGCGTAAAATGTCTTGAAAAGGGCGTAGAATGTCTTGAAAAGGACGTAAAATGTCTTGAAAAAGGGCGTAAAAGATATTAAAAGGGCGTTTCTATATATATCATTTCCTTTTTACACAGGTTGGAATGGTGGTCGTTTTGTGGCAGAATACAAACAATTTTTGCTCGACCATCCATTACTAGATGATCATGGAACAAGGGAATGTAAAGATATGGATTTCTCCAGAAACATATTTCATTCTACTAACTATCCATTACCATATGGCGGAAAAGATCGATGCAAATTTTGGACAAATTTCGAAGACTTTAAGAATATAACAGCAATCAAAGTTTTATTTACGAAGATTGATACTAATACTCAGTATTCAGGGACAGGAATGTGCTATTGGACAGACGTGAACGATCATGTACAAGTCAAAAGTGAGTTTAATTATTATACCCCCTTCTCACTAGTCTGCACCAGAGTGTATCTCACGTTTATCACTTCGTAGTACCGCAATGAATTTTGAAATAAGCCGTTAGATACTGGGTTTGTGTACAGACAACCTTCTCACAGACCCATTGGGATCCCTTCCCACTTGAGAAATTGGCCAAAATATCGTCCCTAGTGGAAAAATCTAATTTTTGTCCCCACTGAAAATAATTAAATACCTTATTACACGAATATTACTAGGCAAGTATTCGACGGCCTTTGAAATTAAAACGCAAAAAATTAACACAAATTTTATTTGCTTTTTCAAGGACACCACGGCTGGTTTTAATTAAGGGGGTTTTTATTAACACGAAACTTTACAATTCGTGTTAATAAAATGACTAGTAATATTCGTGTAGTAAGGTAAGCAAATCCTCACAGCAAATATTATGCTATTTATCACCCTCACTGAATCTTCTAGCTCGATAACAATGCAATTCAAATCTCCAGGCAAACATGGGAATATCATTCCACATCGAGAGTCTTATTACGTTATTGTTACCCCCACTGGCTGAAAATAAAATTATTTTGAATTAATTTTCTTGATTTTCGCGAATTAATTTGGGTCATTTTCGCGAAAATTAGTCCTCGCAAAATATTCAAAATCTGAATTTTGGCCAAAACCTCATTTCAGAAAATGAAAGAAATTGCGGGTATGAAAGTGGTCGATTCGCGAAATTTTGTCCACGCAAAAATCTTTGGATTCTCAATTCGCGAAAAAAATTAATCCACTAAAGGAAATTATAAAAAATGAAATCATTTTATCTACTTTTAAGGGGATAAAGTTTCGCGAAGTCAAAATGTCGCGAAATTTAGCGAATTTAAGTTTCGCGAATTATGTGTTTTAGCCGAAATTTCACTAGGAAAGTTTATTTTTCGCGAAATTTCTTACCTGGTAAAAACTTTCGCGAAAAAGGATCAAAATCGCGAAAAAAGCAAAAGTTTCTGCCCGCAAAAGTTTCTGCCCGCAAAAGTGGATATTAATTTCTATTTTCTAGGTGTATCAAGAACAGGTGAAGAGAGTTACTACCAGACTTGTGGTCAAAAGGAAACACCATTCTCAAGGACTTTCGAAAACGTACGAAGAATGGAATATCAAATGATCAAACCTATAAAATCATATTCTAGTAGTATAGGATATATGCTTAGTTACTTTGAAATATGGAGTAAGTAAAATCATTCGTGTATAATTTATACATAAGTGTTGCGCAAAAAAACTTGGGCCTTATGCATCGTCATTTAAACGTCAAAAAAAGCGTACTAGGATTTATTTTTCAGAACTGCGAGAAATTAGGGAAAGATTAGTTTATAACGTAATAATCGATGGCGTCAACTTAAAATTTAAAATTTGAATATCTCAAAAAAGTGCTGATAAAAAGATAACAGTGAGGGCACTGAATTCTTTCGGCTAAAGATCTACGAAGATGAGTCAAAAAAAGTTTCAGAAACATTTTTAAAATCAAACTCGAACCCAGTCCCAAGTTTTTCGCTGTACAATTTTGATAGCGCTCAAAACTAGCGACTGTATCACGTCGATCAGTGAAATCAAAAAAGTGGTGTAAATGGCTCTGGGTACCAGAGTGCATTAAAATGTATATCACTAATAGGCCTTTTAATAAATTACGCCACGAACAACACTTGCCTCGTTTTCAAAATAATGCTATGATAAATTATTCCCAACAGACTTTCTTATAGGTACACTCTTTTCATAAAAGTATGATTTAAGGTCTCAAGGAAGATGATCACCTTGGTAATCGTTTCAAAACGAGGCAAGTGTTCTTCGTGACGTAATTTATGAAAAGACCTATTAACTCACAATCAAATTGTCTTTCTAGATTCCAAAAAGGCGATTGCAACAGAAGATCCTTTTACCATCAATCTAACAAACTCGACCGGTGAATTTCAATCGCCACGATATCCTGATAATTATCTTGCACAAGACAGAGCAACGTACAACATTAAAACGGAGCCAGGAACGTTTATTAGTTTGACGTGGAAAGTTTTTGAGGTCTGGGACCAAGCCCCTGAATGTAATGAAAGAGCCTTTGTTCGAATTTGGATAGGGTAAGTGTTATTATGCATCTTCTTCTTAATCATAAATCGACATATGACAGCAAAAGGGCTTTGGAAAATGTCTTCCAAGAAAAAGACATTGTAACTAACCCAGCTGGCACACAACGTTTTTTCAACGTTTATCTAACGTTCACAACGTCCATATAACGTTAGGTGAACGTTAAAACAACGTTGTGTGCCAGCTGGGAAAAATTGTTATTTATTATGAAGACACCTAATGTCTAGCTGTGTCTAGAAAAACTAACTAAGTCAAATATATTGAGGTTATCAATTTCTTAGAGATTTCTTAGATTGATTGCAACCAATATGAGACCATTGCGACCAATGAGACCAATGAGACCAATTAGACCATTGAAACCATTGAGACCATTGAGACTTTGAAACCATCGAGACTTTGAAACCATTAAGACTTTGAGACCCAGGCGAACGTGAGCGGACGTGTTCGGTAAAATACACAAGATGAAATTCTGAGCCGACGTTGTAAAAACTCCAGCTCATCCGGGGTGACAGTTGTTTGCCAATTTTTCCAATGGAGGGGGTTCCTAACAGGTCTGTCACAAGATAGTGATATCTAAAGTGGAACTCTTTTCTTTATTCTTTAGTTGTGAAAAGGATAATTTTGTGACAAGATTTTGCACCATGAACGATTCGAACATTATACCACCAACTATTTATTCAAATGACCATTGTATGAGAGTTGAATTTCATGCATATCGAGAAATACCAAGTAAGCAAATTTAGATTTTATCCCAGGGAAGTTCTACATATATGAACCCTTAAAGGGCTTTTCCAGAAAAAATATAACAGGATATAACATTTTTTGGAAATTTACCCCCGAACTTTTGACCCTCCGGACAAGTATTAGTTGACCCCCTGGACACTCAAAACTACCCTCAAACAGAGCAAGTTTACCCCCCATTTTGCAGATTTTTCACTACCTTCCGGACACTATATCCTCCACCCCCCCATGTACAAACATTTTCTGGATGAACCGAAAGCGAGAGGAGAGTGGGTTCGGGTTAGCCTAGAAATTTAAGCTACTTTCATTCAGTCACTAGGATATATCTGATTGTAAGTTGTGACTGAATAACTGAATATTAGTATTCCAAGGCAAACTTAAAATCTGTAAATATAAAAAATATTTTGAGCAGCCAAAACGCTATATTGTCATTAGCCGTGTGTCCTAACCTTGTGAATACGGGCTTAGAACTAGGCTAGGTTCGGGTTTAGAGTCAATTGGCGTCTAATACCTGCATCTGAGAGCCCTTCGATATGAGTATATGTATCTAACCTTTAAGAAGGTTGGAGTGACTGAAACGACTTGAAATAACCCGCAGTTTTGACCTACAAATGAAATGCTGAGTTACCGTTGTCTTCAGTCAGTTAGGATGAAAAACTAACCATCTCCCTCGCAGAAAACCACATATATGTTAAACTCGCTAATGTTTTTCAATGGACTTACTATACACAACAAATTAGGACAAATCTTTCACGTTTTGAAATTCAAAACGAAAACCCTCGAAAAGCTGAAAACCCGTCCGATACAGAAGAACAAGAGCTTATAGAAATTGAAAATCTCCTCAATTGCTCTGGGGTTGGTCGGAATCCTGTGTCTTAAAATCTCAAAATTATACAAACATTTGAAGTTTCTTTGGAAAAGGGCGTAAAATATCTTGAAAAGAGCGTAAAATATCTTGAAAAGGGCGTAAAATATCTTGAAAAGGGCGTAAAAGAGCTTGAAAAGGGCGTAAAAGATCTTAAAAGGGCGTTTCTATATATATCATTTCCTTTTTACACAGGTTGGAATAATGGCCGTTTTGTGGCAGAATACAAACAATTTTTTTTAAACCAATCATTAATACCGAACCACGCATCCGTGTCATGCAACGAGATCGGAGAATATCTGTCTCATGGGACTGTACACTCAACTAATTTTCCATTACCGTATTACGGACAAGACCGATGTCAATTTACACGCCATTTTGAAAATAAAAACATAACAGCAGTCAAAGTGTTGTTTACAAGGATCGATACAAATGCACCAGTTTCTGGAGAAAACATGTGCCATAAGACGGATAAAAATGATTATGTCCAGATAAAAAGTTAGTATACACGTTCTTTTATATAAGAACATTCAAAGCCTTTGGATGTTCTTAACATGTTCTTATTTTCACTGTATTGCAAGTATTTTTGTCCATTTTCCTAAGAAATCATGTGTTTTTGAGTCCACAAAGCCTTAAAATGTTCTTAACTTGATCTTAATATTTTGGCCATCGCGAAGCATGTTCTTATCTAGTTTGTTCTTATAAAAAGACTAGTAGGTACATTTTGTTTCTGTATGAATAACCAGGTGGGGTGGCCAAGGCTCAAATTTTTCACAAAATGAGCTAAAAAGAAAGCTAAACGGTTTACTCGATTTGTTTAAAAGAATCAGTAAATTATGGCTCAGCCAGCAGAAGAAACTTTCGCGAATTTGCGATTTTTCAGCCAAATAGTGTATATTAGGTTCCGTCATTAGCCATTTGCGAAAGTAGATTCGCAAATTAGACGATTTTTTCGCCTCGTCAAAGTTTCTACCGCGAAAGCCACTTCTTTTTTTAAAAAGTAAATCATCGTCCCATCATATTTTCAGGTAAATCAAAATCAGGCAAAGATACAACTTATCGGTATTGTGATAAATACGAATCGTCATTCTCAAGGATTTTCGAAGACGTCAAGGAAGTTTTGTTTGTCATGTATACACCTGTCAAAACGAATCATAGTAATGTTGGATACATGATGAGCTTTTTCCCGATCTGGAGTAAGTAATGATCCCAGCTGGCACACAACGTTGTTTTAACGTTCAAATAACGTTATTTGGACGTTATGAATGTCAAATGGACGTTGTTTTGACGTTGTGTGCCAGCTAGGGATTATATGGAGGTTTTTCATGTTTTGTTAAGTTACGTCATTTCCGTCATTATGAAAGCAAACGTTCGAATCCGTAGATTCGATCAAAGCCTGATATAGGGACAGACACTTGCTTATAAAAACATGTATATTTTTTAAATTGAATCTCATTTTCTAGATCCTGACAAAGCTTTAATGAGAGAATCCGAAAAGGAAAAATACCCGATATCGGCTACCGTAAGTTTAACAGGATCAGCCGGTGAATTTACCTCACCGCGGTATCCTATGAAATTTCGTGCAAAAGATAAAACAACTTATGACATCAAAACACAACCTGGAACATTTATTAGATTGTCGTGGAAAGTGTTTGAAGTCTGGGACCAAGCCCCTGATTGTAATGAAAGACTCTATATTCGAATCTGGATGGGGTAAGCAAATTTATGAAATAAAATCGTCAAAAAAATTATAAAAGGGGCCAACTACCCCTTATTTTCCCTTGCAGTTTTGCTTATGGTGTCACTATTTTGGTCATAAAATGTTTTCCCGAGCCTAATCCGCGTCCTCCCTCACAAAAATATCTTATATACTATTAAGCTCTGGGATCTCTTGGCTTTGAGAGCTATTTACTTTGTCCTCCCGCATTTTGATTTATACAGAATGTTTGTAGCCCAGGTTTTTGTACTGACCTTTATATATCCCTGGACCAAGCTATACCAATCATCTAATGGAGTTTTTCTTAAAGTAGTACCTGCAAAGAAACCATTACAGTGTTAAAAACTAACGTCTAACGCACTGACCTTTATATATCCCTGGACCAAGCTATACCAATCATCTAATGGAGTTTTTCTTAAAGTAGTACCTGCAAAGAAACCATTACAGTGTTAAAAACTAACGTCTAACAGCGCTACATCATCAAGAGTATTCGATGAAAAGTAGATCAAGCGCTCTTGATGCATTTACACACACTGTTAGGGAACGACTTTTCAACAAACTCCAATATAAGATTTTTCCTTGGCATTGTAGTCTTGCAGTTTATCTTCTTTTTTTCTAATTTCAGTTGTGAAAATAAGAATATTGTGACAAGGTTTTGCACCATGAACGATTCAAACATTATACCACCAACTATTTATTCAAATGACCATTGTATGGAAATCGACTTTTACACTTATCCAAATATGCCGAGTGAGTATGCAATCCCTTACGCCGCCCATTTATTATTAAACAGCCTGTCCCATCGCAAAAGCCGGCCAAATTTTCATATTCAGTAAAATCCTCAAAAATTGACAATTCTCTGTTCAATAAATAGATATCTATATACATGTTTTTTCTTTTATAAGCATTGCACTTATAAGCATATCTAGGCTCAGATATGGGGAAAAATTAAGCATATGGCCTGCATTACTTGAGCCTACGAAAAATGTTTTTTTCCTGATTTTGGCTTTTTTTGGCTGGAATTTTACGGATTTTCAGTATTTCCCTAAATTTATGTTTTAGATTTAAGCATCCCCTCAAGCATTTTTCAGCCTTATTAAGCTTTCGACCTAAGCATCTCTGAGCCTGTTTTCGGCTTTTTGTATGCTTATAAAAAAAAAAACATGTATTAATAGTGGTAGTCTGTATGTGTGTTTGTCTGTGTTTTCTACTTTCGTTTTCGCTTTGTTTGTGTTTTAAAATTATGACTTTTAGTCTCTTGCTCATCAAAATTTGTTTTATTGGATTCGCGCCATTTGCAAAAGATCGGATAGAGCTTGGTTTAGACTTTATTAAGCCTTTGTTTTGAAATTTAAGGCCCATCTACATTTAGTAATTTTAACTTCTGCCCAGACTTGCCTTTTTCTCTCTTCTTTTGTTTTAAATGTTTTCGAATGTATTTAACGATCGTATTTATTAATGACATTCGAATTCTTTTCAAAACAAAACAATTTCATTTCATAGAAAAGAATATTTCAAAAGTAAATCAAAACATAAAAAGGTTTGTGGACAACAACAGCATTCAAAGGGCGATATAAACCCGGGGGGGGGCACTCAAGGTAAATGACCTACCAGACGTTCGGCCCTTAAGGGTAGGTTTTTCATAGTTCAGCTAGTGCACTGTAAGGGTAGGAAATTACAAAACTGCACTGAACTGCACTGTAAGGGTAGGAAATTGTGATGAAAGGCCAATTTTTTGGTAAAATTGGCACAAAATTGGTCAATTTTGGAGGAAAAATTCCACATTTTCTTGGAAAATTGCAAAAATTTTCGCCCTTACGGGCGAGAAATTTTGCAAAAGTGCACTGTAAGGGTATGATTTTTCATGGAAATTCACTGCACTGTAAGGGTCCGATTTTAGAAGCCAAATTTTGGGCCGAACGTATGGTCGTTTTCAGATCGAGTGCCCCCCCCGGGGATATAAAGCATAAGAAAAAATCAGTTCACTTCTTTTTTCTTATAAAAATATTCAAGCCGTCGTTACCATTGAGTTTAAAGCCCGAAGGGCTAAAGTTCAATCTCTAACTTTTTTAGGCAAGAAAAAGTGAAGCTTAAAAAATGCGCCGCATTTTTGACGACAGATTGAATCTAGCAATTCCTTTGTTTACGATTGATATTTTTTTCGAAATTTAGAGGTAAATTTTATAGTATTAATCTGTCATTTGTGTAAAAACCAGGCGAGCCGCTCAAGGCCGCGCTACTTTGGTAGGATTTGTTGGCTTCAAATCCTACCAAGGAGATTGACTTCTAGCCCTTCGGGCTTATACTTCATTGTTCGTTACTGCTAAAAAGTGTGTACGTCATTTTCCCGGGGGGGGGGGGGCTAGGGCTTTATGTCTCGGGAGGGCAGTAAACGATCCAAATATGGTTAAAAGATAAGACACCCGGGGAAGGTTAGAGTTAAACGTTGTACAGATTTCTTTTTTTTATTTGATCGCTTTTTTTAAGCCAGCTTCAACATCCAAAGGACTTTTAGTACGTTCAGCTACAGCTTAACCGGCGTGCGACGCCGGGTACCAGCTAGTATTATATAATTCTTAAGATGTATACATACCGAGTTTATCGTTCTACATCTGCAATTTGAGCTTTAATAAGCTCCTTTGACGTCAATCGATACTTCGATCACTTCCAAGCACTAAGCACTTCCAGGCAGGGTGTTAAGGAAATAGGGGTGATAGACTCTCTATACCTCCACTAATGCAATTCCTAAGATGATTGAATGGGTTTTTGAGATAAATATAAGTCTTAAAATTTGGTTTAAAAGAGGGAGGATTTTACAGAAATGTTTCCACTTTTTTTGAGACACATTTTCTAGAAAGTTATTTCTCATTTAAAAAAGATTTTTCGAAACGTCTAACAATTAGAAAAATTCTATTGTTTTGAATTTCAATAAATTTTGACCGCCGGCTCAACATTATTATCCCACCAGGACTGTTCTTATCGGATCACTGATACAGGGGTGTATCATTGGCGCTTATTTGACTACCTAAATATAAAAGATAAGAAAGTTGAGAATTCTTGATATACATGACGTAACCTTTTATACGGAAACACCCGAAAAAAACGGGTGTTTGCCACCAGTTTTTTAATTTAAACAATGAAGTTGGTGGCAAACGCCAATTGTTTTTCGTGTGTTTCCGTATAAAAGATTACGTCATGGAATATTAAGAATTTTGAAAGAAAAAGTTCATATCTTATGTCATTTTCAACGGGGAAAAATATTCACCCCAGAAAATATCTTGAAAAGAGCGTAAAATATCTTGAAAAGGGCGTAAAATATCTTGAAAAGGGTGTAAAAGAGCTTGAAAAGGGCGTAAAAGATCTTAAAAGGGCGTTTCTATATATATCATTTCCTTTTTACACAGGTTGGAACAATGGCCGTTTTGTGGCAGAATACAAACAATTTTTTTTAAACCAATCATTAATACCAAACCACGCATCCGTGTCATGCAACGAGATCGGGAAATATCTGTCTCATGGGACTGTACACTCAACGAATTTTCCATTACCGTATTATGGACAAGACCGATGTCAGTTTACACGCCATTTTGAAAATAAAAATATAATAGCAGTCAACGTGTTGTTTACAAAGATTGATACAAATACACCAGTTTCTGGGTCGAGGATGTGTCATAAGATAGAGAAAAATGACTATATTCAAATAGAAAGTAAGTACTTAATGAAACTCAAAGCCAGTCTCTTGGTTCGCTTTTTATGATTAGTCAATACACTTCCAATCGTGTTTATAACAAAGTCTCAAGAAATTAAAAGAATCTATAAGAGGAACAAAAATACCAAAGGAGAAATGAAAAACAACAATCGCAAAAACAATTTTTTGATGTGAAAATATTACGTTTTTCTCTCAAAAAAGACAGTTTGGGAAAATTACGAGCGTACGTACTTCTCCTCGAGGACCCCCTCCCCCTCGTACGCTTTCGTACGCTTTTAGGGTACCCCCTCCCCCTTCTCGAGCGTACGTACTTTTTGAATAGTCCCTAAAAAGGATTCGATCGAGTTTAGGGTGGTAAATTAAATAATAAAGTGACACGCGCCTGACTGCGCGACTACGGTCGAAAATATGTATTATCATTCCCCGTTATCTTTTAGCTGAAGAGAGATCAGGCGATGAAAACAAGTACAGATATTGTAACAGACAAAAATGGCCTTTTTCAAGAATCTTCAGAAACGTTGACAAAATCCTCTTTGTTATGCAAACACCAGTCAATTGGGATTCTGGTCGAATTGGTTACATGATCAGCTTTTTCCCTATCTGGAGTAAGTTGCAAATCTTTAAAAGGTTTTTACATTATTACTCATGACATTTTTTACCAAACGTTTTTTCATAGTGGATTCTGGTCGAATTGGTTACATGATCAGCTTTTTCCCTATCTGGAGTAAGTTGCAAATCTTTAAAAGGTTTTTACATTATTACTCATGACATTTTTTACCAAATGTTTTTTTATAGTCCGTCCCTAATATCATCTGGATAATTCGGACTTTCTTTTGTTTTGGGGGTTTTAAAATTATCAGCTGGTTATGGAATCAGTAAAAACCTCAATGAAAGATGATAGTGGACGGATCTTACATCAAGGGAAGAAATCTTGGTGGAATGCATTGTCGGCAAATTAGACAAAAGACCTCGAAAACCTGTCAGATTTGCAAAAAAAAGTTAATCACAAAATATAATCATTATCCTTAATCGCCACCCAACTGGCACACAACGTTGTTTCAACGTTCACCTAACGTTATATGGACGTTATGAACATTAGATAAACGTCGAATAAACGTTGTGTGCCAGGTGGGCAATAAAATTAATTCTTGCCAAATCTAATTTTCTTGATATGCCAAAGGAAGGAAATCTAATCCCTCTAAACTTTAATCCTGTTTTTTTCTAGATTCCGAGAAAGCCGCCCTGATAGAAGCCGCAAAAGAAGAAGAAAGTGGCGGTCTGGCGGGAGGTTATATAGCCTTAATTGTCATTGGTAGTTTCATACTTTTGATCATCTTATGTTGCAAACGCTATTGGATTCGATGGAAATATCGGAAAGCAAAATTTCATTGTATCATGAGTTGTTACAAAATGAAAGATAGTGTGACGCTTCAGAAAGAACCAGAAACCGTTTCAGCGGCTTTTGATCCACCTGAATATGTTCCCACAGAAAGTAAGTAATTTTAGATGTTTCAGACGGCGAGTGTCAAACACCCCTGTCTCACAGCCTTGGTGGAACTTTTTCCTCAGTGGGGATAAAAATTCTTATTGAAATTCCAAAGGGGATAGAAATTTTATTATTCCAAGGTTAAAAAATCTAGTGAAGATGGTTTTGGAGTGCAATTTTTAAACATTGAATTTCAAATAGGGATAAAATCGAATTCCCAGTGGGGCTGAAATTCCAGGCTATTTTCCCATCGGAGACGAAATTTTTGCCAAATTTCCCAGTGGGGTTGGGTCCCAGCGGGTCTGTGACACAGGGGTGTAGTCAAGTAGACTACTCTTGTCTCCCGAATAGACGCTCCCCCCGCTAATTGCTAAGAGAGAAAAAAATCCACCCCCCCGCTCTTATTAAGACCCCCCCCCCGCTAATTAAATTCGAATAATTCACTATTTTGTTACAGTGTAAATAGACCTTAAACTTGTTAAAATTTTCCTTTTTGTTAGTATTGGTTCTTATTTTACGTGTTTATTTGTTAAAGTTTCTTTTTTGTTGTTGAAATTGATATCAGTTAAAAAAAATTCTGTCTTCAAATTACCCCCCCCTCTTATTCCATCCCCCCCGCTTAATAGAATTTAGAAAATTTTCTACCCCACTGCTTATTCGGACCCCCTCCGTCTATTCGGGAGACAAGAGTAGTTGAAAAACATTGAACAATGAAGTTTTCTCTGTCACTTAAACCTATATGAAAAGTTTCTATCCCAGGAAAATTCAGGAAAAGTGCTTCTGTGGCTTCATCCACTTTTCTATCGAATTTAACTAGTTTTTTCCCTCTTTAATAGGTGACACAATTCTTCAGAGTGATAACATCGCTCCATACCAACCGCCTACCTACAGAAACATCTCTACACAAGAACAAATACTAATTCCGCCCAAAGCTACTACAGCACCACCCAGTTATTTTTCGTATGAGCAAATACCAACAGCTCCTCCAGTGACCACACCAACAATCGAACAAACACCTGTGTAGTGCCTACATGAGTATATAGCACAACAATCTCACAATCCAACGTCTTGCAGCTAAGCCAATATTACGTTCGCAGATACCGGATCGGTTTCGCTGAGAAAGGGAGGGCGGTCAATGTAAAATCTCGTACAGTAAAGATTACATCATAAATAGCATAATTATGCTATTGTTTCGGGCTCCAACCCTGACCCTAACTGAGAAGATCGATATTCTTCTTTCTTATAAAACATTGATATTTATAAAAAATCTTTCTTATAAGGGTTCAATTTTCCTTGTATATCGCGTGTAATAATCACTTGTGGTTTTAGTTTATGCATGCACATTGTATGTGATGTTGAACATTATATAGCATTACGTAATGGTTTTTCCAAATATGGTAATACGAGATCTTGCATTGAACTGACTGGAAGATATGAACAACCTCGTTCCCTGCGTATTATCAGCTTTTTAATGCTTACTGATAGCGCTAGATAGGTTATAAAACTATATCTCTGGCGTCCATAAGTAACGTAAATAAAAGCCTGGGATACAGGGGGACGAGGTTGGGATATGAAGCCATTATCCTATCGGCTAGAATGACATAAAGATTTAATCTAACCAACAAAATATTTTCGTTTCGTTTTGTTTCGCGGCGACGTGGAACCGTAGCGTGCGAACGTGGTCTAGGCCATCTTTTGAAGTTGCGCCCTTTTGACGTTTTTAGGAAGTACCCTACTGAACGAAAATCTGTTCTTTTCAATATGGAAGGTAAATTCCAACCCAGTGCCTTAGTTCGTTTTTTCATGTTTCTGATATCACTCACAAAGATTGTATCACGTTCATCAGTAAAATTAAAAAGTGGTGTAAGTGACTCTGGGTACGAGATTGAATGGAAGGTAATCTTGTTCTGGAATAGCCCCCATCTAATAGTAAAATACCTGTTAAATTATAGGCAATGATGTGACGTAACGGCCACTGACCTTGATTTGCCCTGAATACAGGTTTTCCAAAAGCAGCCAAGCAAATTCTTTGATTGGAGTTTTTTTTGATAGTGCTACCCTTCCTTATGGTAGCATTTCTCAATGTTGCTTAGTCTAGCAAGCTAGACGACTAATTCAGACATATTAGAAATAAAGCAAAAAAGTAAATTTTAGTCGTCTAGAAACCTTTGTGCACTAACTCCAAACAAAAAAAAAGTGTCAATATCGCAATTAAAATTTTTTCCCGCTCAAAAAAAATTCTTGAAAATAAAATGTGTGTGGATTTGTGTGTTAAAAATGTTTCATTTGATTTTATTTTATTTTGAGAGTTTGTTGTTGCTTAATAAATTGTTTTCTCGCTACGCAAGTTTCTGCGTAGCTAGGCCCGGTATCTATAAGGCTGGAACACCGGATTCTTCCAGTCGTTTATACAAACTAAATCCCGTATCATTATTTGTGTTTATTATTAGTATTACATGCATTATAAACGACTCCAGTCTAAATGTTGCTTAAAATATATTTAAACGGAAAATTTGAATCATTGAATAACGTATTTACCTACATCGAATATTGCTACCATTAGGGAACCATTTTTCTTCGTTCAACAAAGATGACAGGTGTAGCTTGGTCCAGGGTTTATGAAGGTCAGTGGCACCAACTAATTTAGGTGGTAATTTAGAGAAATTAAAGTAATGCAAAAATTATTAACGACTACTTAAAGACGCTGACATATATAACATATTTTTCTGATATTATTTTTAACCGTGTACTTTTTGTATAAACCATTATGTAAGGAATTCATATATTTTTTCTATAATTGATTGTAATATTTTGCGTACGATGCTTGACTAACAAAATAAAAATTTATCTTCCCCCAAAGAAGGGGGCTTTCAAAATTCCAAGCTTAAAAAAATGTCCGAGCCAAAGTTCGAAAATCGACCCTTTAAAGAGACTGAATTTCGAAAACTTTATGCATTTTTTGACGTTTTTAACCCCCCCTCTTAGAGAGACTCCTTTCAGCCAAAATTTCAAATTTTAGTCCACCCTTTCAGGGGATCGATCTTTGATTTTCGTAATTTTGGAACCCTTACAGAGATTCAATTACTTTTTAATGGTTTTCGCACTTTTTGAGGGACTCTCGAGGGTGCGAAAAAAGGGTCACACACATACCCAGCACCCATTTTGCCTAAGAACCCCCGGGGTTCTTCTATTAGTTAGTTTTTCTGAACCTTTTGATTCTAATAAACACACATACTAAAAATATCGTATTTTTCAAAATAAACATCGAAAATTAGCGTCGAAGTGACTAAATATATATTTTTTCGAAATTGAAAGTTTCATGTACACGTTTTTCTTTTTATAAGTACTAACTATGTTAGAACACAGGGGGGGGGGTCAACATCCAGATACCAGACCCATAGCCGGGTGGTGGTGTCTTTTTTTCCTTTAAAGGTCTGAAAAGTCAAGTTGGTATTGATGGGGGTGGGTCCCCCTTTTTTTAGAAAAAAGAGTTATCCTCAGTTGGTATTGATACCAAAATAGTGGGTGGGTACCCCTTTTTTTAAATAATATGATTCAGAATGTTGGTATCCATATCAAAATGACAGCAAAACTTTCCTAATTTTTGCCCTTATAGCTAGAAAATACCCCGGGGTACATATCAGTCTAAACAGGTTTCAATTGGATTTGTTTTAGCTTTTGAGTATAATGACTGTAAATAGTCGAACGTGCGCATCGCACTGGGCTCAACTTCAGATTTTCCCGTTATTAGAAGGCCCAATTGTAACATTTCAAATATTTAGTATTAGGTAGCAAATATACTTTGTCCGTTTTGGCTGAAACTCGTCCCCAGGCCCCAAAAAGCAAAATTTTCAAAAAATGAAAAAAACACCCCCAGATATTCACCCAAGGAACAAGTGTGCCAAATTTCAGCCAAATCCGACCTTTTTTGAAGTGTCCAGGCTGCCAGCCTCGTTTTGGTGAAAAACTCGTCCCCAGGCCCCAAAAATCAAAATTTTCAAAAAATGAAAAAAACACCCCCAGATATTCACCCAAGGAACAAGTGTGCCAAATTTCAGCCAAATCCGACCTTTTTTGAAGTGTCCAGGCTGCCAGCCTCGTTTTGGTGAAAAACTCGTCCCCAGGCCCCAAAAATCTAAATTTTCAAAAAATGAAAAAAACACCCCCAGATATTCACCCAAGGAACAAGTGTGCCAAATTTCAGTCAAATCCGACCTTTTTTGAAGTGCCCAGGCTGCCCCAAAGTTTTAGCCTCGTTTTGGCGAAAAACTCGTCCCCAGGCCCCAAAAATCAAAATTTTCAAAAAACACCCCCAGATATTCACCCAAGGAACAAGTGTGCCAAATTTCAGCCAAATCGGACCTTTTTTGAAGTGTCCAGGCTGCCCCAAAGTTTTAGCCTCGTTTTGGCGAAAAACTCGTTCCCAGGCCCCAAAAATCAAAATTTTCAAAAAATGAAAAAAACACCCCCAGATATTCACCCAAGGAACAAGTGTGCCAAATTTCAGCCAAATCCGACCTTTTTTGAAGTGTCCAGCCTGCCCTAAAGTTTTCGGACGGACATACATACAGGCATACATACAGACAGACAGACAGACATACAGACATTCTCAGATTATAGCTCAACTGAAGTTGAGAATGAGTAATAAGTTTAAATGACTTTGAAGTTTGTTTATTTTGGACTTTTTTTGAAGTTTCTCTTAGTACCCTGTTTGTGTGGGAGGGGGTGGGTTCCCTTTAAACAGCTTTAAACTCAAATTTGTCAGATTGGTATTGGTACTAAATTAGGGGGTGGGTCCCATGATATTTTGTCAAATTCAAAAAGTCATGTTGGTATCGATACCAAATTAAGGGGGTGAGCCCCCCTTTTTCTGAAAATTATGATTTTCAAGTTGGTATCGATACCAAAATAAGGGGGTGGGTCCCCCCTTTTTCTGAAAATTATGATTTTCAAGTTGGTATTGATACCAATTTTGGGGTGGTGGTGTTAACTTAGCTCAAAAGGTCAAAAGTCAGGTTTTTGGGCTATGGGTTGGTATTATAAATGTTGACCCCCCCCTGTAGAACATAGGACTTCGATGGTCAAACTGTTAAGAACATTTTAACACTTTTCGAACACCCAAGTTCTTAAGAAACTGCACATAAATATTCACAAAATGGTGAAAATAAGATCATCTTAGAATTTTTAATCTTAAAACTCCAAAAGTTAAGAAAATCCGAAGGCTTGGATGTTCTTATTAAAAACTTTGGTTCAACTTACAGTTAGTTAGCACCTTAAACAAGTGAAACCACTGAAACATTTTTTTGAAAAATTAATCTTGATTTTGAACTAGGTTGGAAATGATATTTTTTCGAGGTATTGTATGGTAAATGAAACCTTACCTCCTGTCAACATAATCGGAGAACAGATTTTCTAGCTTAATACGCGTAAATTTTTTAGGAGGCTCTGTGTGACAACCCTGTCTCATGACTCAGTGAGAGGATTTTTAAGTCCACTCTTAAGCCACCCCCCCTTACTTGGCTTACTTGGCTGCTCACTGCAAAGTATCTGAAACTTTTGACCGGATCGACTCACATGATGTAATATACAGGTTGCAAAAATAAATCAGCGCATGCAGTCAAAACATGTGATTACTCGAAAAAGTTCACGTAGTTTTATTCCCAGTTACTTGCTTTACAACTTACAGCTGATAACTTTATTAGGGGGCCGTCCACATAGTACGTACGCACTAATGGGGAGGGTGAGTCTTCTCAAAAGCGTATGCTTGCGTACAGGGGGAGGGGAGGGGTCAAAGGACAATGTACGTACGCAGAGAAAAATTTTTCATAACCCTTTTTTGCTTGTTTTTTTACGCTTCTTATACACATCAAGGAAAAGAAAAAGTTTCTTAATAAACATCGAGTTTCATGTATTAAAGGTCCGAATCAAACGATTTGAATTCGAAATTTTCTTCAACCGAGGGGGGGGGGTGAATGAAAAAGTACGTACTTACCAGGTGGGGTATAGCCATTTGCGTACGCTTGACAGGGGGGAGGGGGTACTCAATTTTCGACATTTTAGTGTGTACGTACTATGTGGACGGTCCCTAGTGCCAATAGATTTGAACCAATCAGAAATAAATGTCATGAAACAAGCACATGAATTTTCGAGTAAAAGCGTGATTTGTCTTCAGACTTTAATTTTGCAGCCTGTGTATTAATGACTGGGGTATTTTCATAAATTTTAAAATTTTGCACGGGAAGGAAAATTTTTAATTAATTTCAACCGGATTCACTCATCATTCCACCAGTGCTCAAAATTGGGCCATTGTGGGCAATTTCTATCATCGGGTTATCCACCAGGGCAGATCTTACCGGGTCAATGTTACAAGGGTGTTAAGTGGGGGGTTAGGGTTTTCAGGCTATTTTAAAAATCGGTGCGATTCTTTGGCTTATTTTTCTAGTGGGTACAATCTTTTGGGTATTTTAATATTTGTCAGAATTTAGAGCTCAGGCGGGCATTGCGATTTTAGTACTTCCACTTTGTTTCATTGGGTTTTTCTATTTGTGGCGTCCAGGCTATGTTCTCAGTCATATTGGAACGTTTTGACCTTTTAGACCCTGAGATCTTAAGTTCCTAAGTCTCAAGTCTCGTGTTAAAACTCAGAGTTGAAGCTCTACTTTCCAACCGTACTTTAAAGCATTTAAAATCACTTGCAGTTTTCAAATTTTGAGAAAATTCCCCTTTTGTGCCAAATATTAAGGTAGGGATTGTAGGTGTTTAACTGGATAGACCGCTTGATAGTTCTGTAACAAATTTCAATTGCTAAATTTTCTGATAACATCATAGTTGATATAAATTTATGGGGAGTTGATTCATATTGTTGTTGAGGTCGTTTTGAAGTTGACCGAAAATGACACATTCATCATTATTCCATATTATTGTTTATATGATGAATTTAGTTTTAAATACAATCTCTGAATCTTAATGATTCTATTTGACATATTTAGATAAGGAAGAGGCAAACGTAACTATTTTGTGGTTTTGATTTGGATTGACTTCATGTGGTTTCTCAAATAGATGAACAAATTTCCTTGTTTTTACTTGATTTAGATGACTTTTTTACAATTTTTAATCTTGTGTAAGAATCTAATTTGGGTTTCCCGACATCGATTTGATAAGCACTCCCCTTAGATGTTATTAGGCAAAAAGCAGGGCCCGAGATGGGCCACTAAAATACAAAAATATAGAAAATAACTTTTAGTGTGTGATCTTCGGAAAATTTTAGAGTGAGGGAACATATTTGGGAAATCTTCAGAGATTTTTTGAAATTATTAAGTATCTATTCGAGATTATTTTTCAGCAAATTAACGAACTGCTAAAGAAACTTTAGTATTCCAAGAATACTAGTTTAATGCTCATCAGTAAAAAAACAGAACAATTCAAAGTAAAAAATAAAAATCTTTGGCATAACTCATGGTTAATTGACAAAACTATCGATAAATATACGAAAAATTTTATACTTTGGCCACACACAGTATGGAAAACACGTAAAGATCCGTGTATATGTCGTGTATAGGTTGTAGCAGTTTGTTTCAGTGTTTTTTTGAATCAGCATGAATAATACACGTTTTTTATAGGAACAAACTATTATAAGAACATAAGGCTAAAATGTTAAGAATACGTTTTAAGAACATTTTAAGGTCTCAAACATTCCAACATACCCAACTCAGAAATAAGAACGTTTTTAGGCTTGAAATCCAAAGAGCTAAGAACATCCGAAGGCTTGAAAGATTTTGGATTTTCTTATAAAAGATGTATGTATCCATTTCATTCTGAATCAAAGGAGCTATGACCAGATTTCCGTGTCTTTTTTACATGAAATCATCGAAAACAAGATATTGTGGTTTTTTCGAGAGTGAATTGGTTTATTCTTATGTATTCAGAATAATCTCGAGTCTGATAAAATATTGAACGAACGAAAATTCAGTTTAAATTTTTCATGATAGTTTGTAACATATAGTAACAAAACAAGTATTTTAAGAAAAATGAACTTTTTGAAAATATCTTGTCTGTGACCTGGCCTGCTGCGGCTGTTGCTTAATATCAAGTCATACTGTAACAAAGTTAGTGCTTCTTTCTTGTTTAGAAAGGATAGACTAACTTTGAGACAATTCATTGAAGGAAGTGTATAATATGAGGTAAGATATTGGTATTCTTCTTGTCCGAAAATCAATATTCTTTAAAATATAGGGAAAGTTAAACCCGTTAAAGTTAAGATCACAAAAGTTGAGAAGGGGTCGTAAAAAAAGGTATCGCTAATTTTCAGCTAAGATAATTCATTGTAGGAAGTGTATGATATAAGGTAAGATATTGGTATTTTTTTTCTCTGAAAATTAATATTCTTTGAAATATAGTTAAACCTAGTTTGAATCATATAGATTATATAGATATACATACTTTCTTGTTAAAGAGGATCTACTGAGTATTGAGCAGCTTCTATAAGAAACTCTTTTCGCTAGAGGATGAGCAGAAGCCTGAACTGAAGAGTTAGTTCATGCAATGTTTCCAGCTCACCCAAATAATGACTTATACGCATGCGTAATTTGCCGTTCTTTTAGACCATATATAGTTAATTTCCGTGATAAACAAAAGAGGAATGAATCTGTAGGGGTGGTACAGTCACAATATGAAATTTGTCGTTCTTTAAAAATTTGTCGTTCTTTTTGACGCTTTTTAATAGTTATTTGTCGTTCTTTTTAGATGGTCTGGAAGCGTAAGATGAACAGTTTCGTTAATAACAAATTTCAAATTCAAAACAGATTATACACCCCTGTCTCACAGCTCCAGTGAAACTTTTTCCCACAGCGGGGATAAAAATGCAGTGGGGTGGTTTTAAATCCAGTTGGGATGGTTTTGGAGTGCAATTTTTTACATCGGATCCTGAATTGGGATGAAATTCAAGTCAATTTCCAAATGGTGCTAAGATTGTAGGGTATTTTTCCCACAGGGGATAAAATCTTTGCCAAATTTTCAATTGGGGCTGGGGTCCCAGCGGGTCTGTGACACAGGGGTGTAGATATTGAAGTTTATCAAAATCGTAAATTGTAAAAATTGTAGATATCCCATTTTAGAAATATACACATTTTATTTATAAGCAACTCCAGTTTTAAGTAAAGAAACTAAGCATATTAAGACCATCGTAAGAACATTTGAGTCTGAGTCAAAATTTACAAGTTCTTACAAAAAAAGCGTGTAAAAACAATTTAACAAAATGATCCCATAAAGCTTACAGAAAAATAAGCCTGTGAGATCACTAATGTAAAGCCTGTATCATCCTGTAACGAGTTGTTTTAAATCATGTGTCGGTCAAGAAAACCGCAACAATTTCTTTACATTGAAAATATAGAAACATTTTTCAAGGGATAATGTTTTAGTCCAGTCTAAACAAAAGTCTAACAAATTCAGACTAAAGATTTAGAACTTAATAGTAAAGAAAATTTTATTTCAATTTCACAATATTTAACGCTTGGTTCCAGAATGGTAAGAAGGGATCTTTGCGATTTTGTATTATTTTGAATACATCTTTTCGACCGTAGTCGCGCGGTCAGGCGCGTGCCACTTTATTATTTAATTTACCACCCTAAACTCGATCCAATCCTTTTTTGACACATTATTCTATTGTCTATAGGCGCGAAAAAAGGACTGGGACGGTTTTAGTGGGATAAAGCGGACAACAAAATGGCCGCGCGGCTACGGTCGAAAAGGTGTATTTCTTTAGGATTAGCAGACGTGGAAATATGAGTTCGAATCTTTACTTAGACTGCGCGCATCTCTGAAATTGAGTTTGATATAGGGGATGCGCAGTGTGTATAAACTTCCCGTGTCAAGAAGATTGATACAAATTTGATAAGTATTACGACTCTCCTTTGTTTTCGAGTACATGTTTTTTTTTTAAGAAACAAACTTTTAAGAAACATGAGGCTCAGAATGCCTAAAACTAAGAAACATCTAAAAAACATGCCGAGGCTGAGAATGAGAAAATAACATTTCTTAATTCGATTTTTTAAAGAACATTCCCATCAAAAGAAATGTTTTTTTCCTTTGCATGAAAAATAGGCTGATTATGTCAAAAAGTTTAGAAACATGTAAGAAACATGTAAGGCTCAAAAGGCCAATTTCTTAAGAAACATTGAAGCTGCTTAGTAAAACTAGTTTCTTAAAAAAAAACATGTAAAGACACACAGAAAGCTTAACGATCACTCAGCCTATTCGGTAAAATATACCCCTCAAAAACACAAAGACGCGGGTAACACTCTGAGACGGGATTTTTAGAGGTCATTTCACAGTCGAAATGGATCATGGGTAATCAGGAATAATTGCGCCCCGATAACGGTTTCCCGTTGGCTAGACGCAAAAATCTTTCAAAATTTTTCAAAACAACAGACAAAGAGTAAGTCGTTATTAGCACACAGTGGTCCTGATTACCCATAACGCTTTGCGACTGTAAAATTGGCTAAACACGATACACATCCCCTATATCAAAACATATCCGGGGGATACATGCCTCCTAATCTTTACTTTATTATCTATCTTTATAGGATTATTCCAATTAAAAAATCATGAAGTTCAGAGGACTGTCGAAAAAGAAAAAAACACCGTCTACAACTGCATCCAATGAAAAACCGTCAAAAATTCCATTACCCAATCAAAAGACTCGAACAAAGGAAGAGTCATCCAATGATAAAACAGAAACAAGAAGACCTGTCAATCAAAAGTCACGTGGTCAGCAACAGCAGCAACCGACATCAAATGAAAAATCAAAATCCAATAAGTCTGATAGATCACAAAAGCATGATTCAAAAACCGAAAAACATGGCTCAAAACCAGGATCGAGTGATGTAAAGTCGCGTTCAAAATACGCCCGCGCGTTCAAAATCGAAACCAAGAAGCGGACGTGCAACAACGAAGAGAAAATCCATGTTGAAAAACAGGCTATCAAATCAAAACCGGTTGTTGAAGAGAAAGAGGAATTTGTTGTGGATGAAAGTCCATTCCATTTGAGTCATCTCCCACGTTTTGATCGTTCGCGCGCGGAACGCGCGTCTATAACATCAATCGAGCGCGTCTCAAATAGTCCTTTACGTACCAACAAAGTATATGCAAAAGCACCAAGCCCTAGTCTATCTAACAAGGAATCGAGCACGCCAAAATCGACTGATGACTTCCTAGATAGTCCGTTTTCTTCTAAGCCGAGTGATCCGTTCAAAGATGTGCGAAGAGGGAGTAAAAACAAGAGATCGGCAGCTAGTCTAGGATTTGTTGAGGAGGGATCGCGTGAGGATTTACTGAACGACGAAGAGAGTTCATGTCCAACATCGATTGAAAACGATCAACTCGATCTTTTAAACGAAACGATTGATGAACCAAGTTTTGATGATGGTTATCATACATTGCGGACCGAGAGGAGCGATCCTTGGTCAAAGTTAAGTAAAGAGGATCCATGGTCAAGCTTCGAAACGGAAACATTAAATGCTAATAATAACGCAATAACAAAATTGAAATCCACTCCGAATCTAACAATCGATGAAGACATCGAGAAATCCGATTTCGATGATGAATCGATTGACTTCATCGATAAAAAACGAATCTCAGCGATTAAACGTCGATCAAAAAATGCACGATATAGTGTTTATCAGCCCATGGATACGAAAAATTCAATCGATACTTTTGATTCATTTTCCTTGGGGAATAAATTTGCTTCGGAAACTACATTGACAAAGGTAGGTATAATATCTTTAAAAACAATTTAGAAAATCGTTGAATTATATTTAAAGTACAGGGTGTCCCTAATAAAAGTATCGAGTTTAAACATGCGATTGAGTAGAAAAGTTTGTGTGTGTTATCGCTAAAATATAAGAACGTTCTCCATCACATAGGCTCATTACAAAAGGTAGTTACAACGTATAAATTAATCAATAGCCCTTTTTACTATTCCCCTGTTGCATAAATGTACGTCTTTAAAAATCAAAATTAATAAAAATTCAAATTCTTTCGGGGTAGTAAAAATTAATTGTTGCGTTTTTCTCATGATCGTAATTTCGTTGCATTTGTAAACAGGCAGAGTATGTCTTTATTGTTACGTAATGACAAAGAAAAAAGAGGGAGAGCTTAAAATACAATTTTGTGAATACACACTTAAAACTTTCTACTCAATCGCATGTTCAAACTCGATACTTTTATTAGGGACACCCTGTACAGCACCGTATGTCTGACTGCCAGGTAGAAAGAACTTCCCAATCTTTGCCTGGATTAAATCCAGAATTTTGTAGTAGGGGCGGCAAAAAGTAGAGTCGGGTGGAAAGAAAGTTATTTTAGAAGTCAAGTCTAAATAAAGGCAACCAGTTGAAGCACCAAAATAGACACACGATGTGCGTCTGACCAAATGATATTAAACAGAAATCTTTTGACGAGAACTAATTTTGACTTTTGATTAATTTTTTTGGGCAAAAATTGTGAAAACATTAAAATTTGGAGAGAACTAACTGTTACGAGTAAGGATTTTCTTTAAGTTTTGAATGCTAATTTGGTTCAGTTAATGAAAAATGGAGAATAGAAAGGCTTTGGATCCGAAGTGATGAGTATTTTTATTAGAAAGATTCATCGAGTCTGCCGTTTTACATCAATTTCGATTTTCACCAACTCATTTTACTTTATTTTACTAATTCTTAGATACAGCCAGTTTCGGCACGGAACTCAGGAACTATAGATCGTAGACGGCGTAGCAAAGACATTAACCGATCAATGACGTTGTATTGGGACGGCGCAATAGACACTCCAACAAACCCGGAAAATCTCGTCTTCAACGTTAGTATGAACGCTAAAATTCAAACAAGTAGTTTCCAAGACACTATCCTACATTCTGCTGCAATCAACGGGAATGTCGATATCGCTCGATTTTACGTTGAATCCGATCAATATCTGAACGCCCAAAACGGGTTTAGGAATACGCCCCTTCATTGTGCCATTCTAGGGCGTAAAATGGATATTATAGATATTTTATTGACTAAAAATTTGGATCTATCTATGCAAAACATTGATGGAGACACGGCGCTTCATTTAGCTGTACGATCAAACATGGTAGATTTGGTTGCTAAGTTGGTTGCTAAGGACGTCAAAAATATTAATTTGCAGAACAAAGATGGCGACACTGTTTTGCATATTTCAATTTGGCAGATGAATGAAAAAATAGTAGAGCTATTGATTTGTGATGAGCTTAATATTGATATTCAAAATAACTCAATGGATACTCCCTTGCATTTATCCGATAAACTAAACAGCCAATTAAAATCAAGAATTCTTGAACAAGCTTTTAAAGGAACAATCGGAAAACACGATCACGATCACGTGATATCTTCCGACCAATCAAAAGACAGTTTAGGAGAGGGGAGCCAATCAGCAAGAAGCATGGATAGTGATAAATGTATTGGAAATATCACAAACAACAAGGCTGAAACACTCTTACATATTTTTGCCGCACAAAACGAGAAAGACCTTCTTGAAAAAATCTTATCTCTAAGATGTACCAAAACAAAACTCAGGAACAATAACTCAGAAACAGCACTTCATGTAGCAGTTAAAAACTCAAATATCGAGTTGATAGAGTCACTCATCAGAGAAGATTTAGAACTTCTCAATATGGCAGATAGCAATGGGGACACCATCTTACATTACGCAATCAAAGCTAAAAACGTCGAATTAACTGAAAAGTTGATCAAACTAGGAATTGACTTGAATCGCTGTAATAAGCTTGCCCAATCTCCACTGCATTTGTCGGTCAGCGTTGAAAACACCGCCATATTGAGACTTCTTTTAAAAAAGAATGCTAACCTATGGGTTCAAGATAACAATGGTTGTTATCCAGTGCATTACATTGCTAAAACACGGAACATCGAAATTCTCCAATCATTTGCCGAGTTATTTTCAATTCAACCAATCACCAGCCAGCATCAACGAAATGACGTCATTTCGCTCCAAAGTGACGTCATTAATATAATGGATATGCTTGATAAAGAAGGGAACAGTCCTCTCCATACATCTGTTATCGAAAATAACGTTCCGTTTTTTAAACTTTTTGTCCGAAATGACTGCACTCATCTGACGTCACAAAACAAAAATGGTGACACTGTTTTACACTTTTTGGCTCAATATAATCGGAACAGATTTCTTGATTTCCTTGACTTGAGTCATGTCAATACAAATGTATTAAATAATAAAGGACAAACACCTTGGAATATTGCTTTAAGCCGTGAATATAGCGATGTAGCGATGTTTCTGTTACAAAACAAATGGAACTTATCAATGGATATTTGAGGAAAACGAAATCCTCCTGGCACACAACGACGCTTCAACGCTTTTCTAATGTTCACAACGTCCATATAACGTTAGATGAACGTTGAAACAATGTTGTGTGTCAGCTCTCAGCTAACCGATTTTCACTTCTTGATAAGTGTGATGGTACATAGTGAAAATCGATTTTCACCGGTGTTGAAGGAAACTGTATTTATATTGGGCTTTTCCAGAAAAAAATTTGGATATGGGGGGGGGTGTTTTTTGGAGGATTTTTTGTCCAGACCCCCTGGACAAGCCAAAGTGCCCCCGGACAGAGCAAATCTACCCCCGAACAAGGCAAATTTTGATGATTTTTCACTACCCCCGGACAATATATCCTCCACACCCTATGTACGGACATTTTCTGGAAGAGCCCATTTATTGGAAAAAAATTACAATTATACTTATGATAAAAAGAAATTTCTTACTTAAATAAAGTTTCGTCTTTTAAATTTTTTGAAAAATGACGTTACTCATTTGATATGAAAATGCACAAAAATACTCAGAAAATAGTGAAATTTAGAACATTTTATCAAAAAGGTCGAAAAGAACCAGGTATCAGGTTTAACAACTTTTTCACACTTCTCAGACAATTTTAGCAAAATCTACTTTCCCAAAATATTTAACACCCCCTTCTCACACACCCGGTATAACCAATTGGAGTGAAAAAAAAAACGGATCAAAACTCGATCGGGATTGATATTCCCATACTTTTTATGGCTCGTTACTTGAATTCCATTGTTTCCGAGCCAGAAAATTCAGTGCGGATTTAATTATCTGGACAAATATTAGAGTATAATTTTTCGCTGGGGACGATGTTTTGCCAACTTTTCCAGTGGCGTGTCCAAGTGGGTCTGTGAGAAGGGGTTGTTATTTAGCCTGCTTTAAATATAAATCCTATAAAAATTGTGAATTCGCATTTAAAGATGTATTTACGGAGACAAAAAAAACATAGATCTATGTACAGGAAATTTCATGTGGACATTTACAAAAAGAGCCATAAGGAGAAGCCAATTCAATATGTTGTTTTACGGGCCACGCTACCAAAAAAAGAGGGTCGGTCAGTGAAAAAAATAAAATAAAAGTAGAGTTTCACCTATAAAATCTCCTAAAAAGGCGGCAAAAACTACTATATTTTGACAAAAATACAATATAGAAAATAAAAGGACACAAAAAGCTCGAATTCATGGATAAAATGAAAAATTGAACATAGAATTCTCGAAACCTTGGAAAACTGAGTAATAAAAATGTACTATTAAAATAAATTTCATTTTTATTTCAATTTTTGGAATTTCTGGTCGGGCCCGTAAAACAACTAATCAAATTGGTCTCACCTAATAAGATTAGGAAATATATTTTGTTCAAGAAAATAGGAAAAAATGGATTTGGACCAATATTCAGTTAGCTTTGTAGAGCATCATCATCACGATTGGTCGAAACTGAACTGAATTTATACCGAATGCGTGTAGACCATAGGCTGCAAATCTTTCCTCTCGGTCGGTAGTCTATCCGCGGTCTGCAGGCAGATCGTAACAAATGGAGTAGAATTTGCGTACCTTTTATGAGTCTATTCACGGTCTGTAGACAGGGGATCAGTCTTCCCATGGACTCATATCAGCATCAATAGCAATACAATTGTAAGCAGCATAGCGTAATTTTTCTTCAGCGTTTGTCGCACTGCAAAGAAAGAAAAGTTTAAAGTCAATTTATATATGTACCGTAAGGGAAGAAATTTTGGGGTAAAGAAAATTTGGAGGATTTCCAAATTAAGTTCCCGTCAAAATTTATTTTTTTCTGCCATCCACCAAATTAAATTCCCACTAAATTTAAGTTTTCTCATTTTTTGTTCAATTTTTCACTATTACTATTAACATTTTCACCCTAATTTCAAACCTTTAAACTCGTAGTCCACAAAATTCCTTGTTTATACGCTTTACATTATTCAGATTCTTGCGGTAAATGTTATTTCAAAACCACACGGGCCACGAAACTTATGCAGGAAAAAAGTGACTTCAAATCTTACATAAGAGATTCGACGCAAGCCTTCGATACCTTAGTTGCTGCAAAACTCCACTAAGAACAAGTGATACTTTTATGGACCTACCTGGTTATGCATTTAACACATATATAATTGATATCTACGTGAGCGTGACCATTAAACAATCATTCAGAACACAAATAGTGACGATCTATTAAAATTAGTCGTTTGTTTCTTATAAAAAAACGTTTAGAAACCAAAATTTCATGCTCTTGAAATATTCTTTCATATTCAAGACTTCGTGAGGAAAAACAAGCATCTATCTCATCAAAAAATTGAGTAATTAGTCTAAGAACATTGCTGTATGCTTATTAATAGTGATTCTTATAGATAAAGATGCGTTTTTTGAGCAGAATTACAAAAATCTGCTTGAGCCATCTTTTACCTATTTTCATACAAAAAATCAGAAAAAAACAATGATCCAATATTTCACAAACCGTTTTTAGCCGTTTTTTGGCCCAAATTTGCCCAAAAACATTTTTTTCTCGAAAATCGGGCTCCGTCACATTCGAGGGTTTATATTTATGCATCTTTGTGCAAAAAAAAATCATAAAGAATGAAAGAGCCAATCTCGAGAAAAGCTAATACCTAAGTAATTGATAATGGGCTTATAAAAAATATCGAATTTGGCCAGTTTTTCTATAAAAACACGCCAAGCAACCAAAATTTCATGTCTTAACACACATATTCTTAAAAAGAAAGCCCTCAATAGCAAAAAAAACATCTATCTCATAAAAAAATTGAGTAATTTGACTAAGAACACTGATGTATGCTTATTAATAGTGATTCTTATAGATAAACATGCGTTTTTTGAGCCAACAAAGTTTTTTTGCAAAAATCTGCTTGAGCCATCTTTTACCTATAATGGTACCCTAATTTCATGCAAAACATTAGAAAAAATTAATGATCCAATTTTTCACAAAGTCCAAAAAAACCGTTTTTCAGCCGTTTTTTGGCCCAAATTTGCCCAAAAACATTTTTTTTCGAAAATCGGGCTCCGTCACATTTTGGCTATCACCATTTTGCACCTTTGTACCAAAAATCAAAAGATTCCTATGATTCAATCCTGAGAAAAGTTGGTAACAGACGAACGGACGGACGAACGAACGAACGAACACAGGTTAATTTATAGGACCTCCACCGGGGTAGGTCCAACAAATTGAGACCAAACCAAGCCTGTGACTTAAAATTATAAGAAGCAAGGAACCTATGTAAATTAGAATAGCCAAGTCTAAACCATACTGGTTCATATAAAAAATATTTTGAAAAGCAAAACAAACTCACCTGGTATAAGTGGGAAGGAAAAGAGTGTGCGAACAAGTGGCTGATTCCGGCAAAGAGTTCGCTGGAGTTGTTCTGAAAAAGAAAAAAAATTATTAAAATCACTTTATGGTTTGATGACTTCCCTCTCAAAGTTGCTACGCCTCGTTTTGAAAACTTGGACTGAGTTTCTCATACAATCTTACTTAAAGGATATCATTTTTTGTTGAGCTATATGCTGATGAAGTCACGAAAGATGACGAAAATTTCTACCTAAGCAGTCGCTTCATTTTTTATGTTTTACAAATTTGCTGCTTCAACATTTTACGGTTTCCAATCTTACTTGTATATCCAAGAACTGAGTCGTTTTAATCAAACATAATAGCTATGCACGTTTTTTATAAGAACAGCCAAAAATTTTCAAGCTGTTCTTAACATGTTCTTATGTTCCCCAGTTTGTGAGTATTTTTGTCCATTTTCCCAAGAAATCAGGTGTTTCCACAAAGCCTTAAAAAGTTCTTAACTTGTTCTATTTCGATCATCAAAGCCTTATATGTTCTTACATAGTTTGTCCTAATAAAATAGCGTGTAGCTATGTACACAAACAATAGTCGGGTGTGCTTACGACTTTATTTGCAGTTACTTACAGTTTACTCCTTGTTATGTACAGGGGTGTTGGTAACCGTCTTCTTCCGGTTACAAACCTTAAGAAACGACTGCGGTCCTCTGAACAAAAAAAAACGAAAAGAATATTTAACATTTTTTGAGATGATGATTTTTTTCGACACACTCTATGACAAAATGGCTTTATGAATTTTTCTAACTTCCTATCAAAAAGACATTTACTCTGGTAAAAATATCGACGTCAAAAACTATTTGTCGGTAAAAAGTGGCGAAACTATTGGCCCGTGTTAAAAGATTTTGCCGGCAATTATTTTCACCGACAAATTTTCTCCTGATAGGGTAGACTTGAATAAATAACACTGCATAATATTTGACATTCAGGTCCAATCCTATATACGAAGGAATGAATTTGACCTCAAAAATCAAGCTAGGCGGGCTAAAGGGGTGTCGATTTAACCCTATCAAAACCAGTTGGGCTTATTTTATCCTAGGCATTGAGTAGACAATGATATATTTGACACGAAAAATTAATTGTGCTTAAAATGGGTCAATATTTATGGCACCTTATTATCACAGAGATGTCACCATGCTCAAAATTGTGAAATAATTTTCAAAAGATCTCAGATTGATTATTTTTTAGAACTATTAATATTAGTTTCTCAGCGGAACAGAAAAAGCCCCTGACGCAATATGACTAGTGTAAACTCACCGTTTGTGAATTTTTCGATAGCGTGCCATAAATATTTGATAGTTGTGTCATTTTCATCCTCAAAATCTTCGTAATGTGCTGAAGAAGAAAATAGTACAAATTCATTTTTATAAGAATATCCAAAATATTTGAAACCTATGGGTGTTCTTAGCTTTAAGCCTAAGAATGTTCTTAGAATGTTCTTAGTTTCACCATTTTGTGAGTATTTATCTGCAATCTTCTAAGGAATTGCGTGTTTTAGAGTCAGTGAGACTGAAAATGTTCCTAATGATCTTATAAATTTTGTTCTTTAAAAAAACGCGTAGTGGTTAAGAGAAAACAAATTACATAAGAACATAAGACCATTGACAAAATTGTAAGAACAGGTTAATAACGTGTTAAGGCTTTTCAGATTCCAAAACACCCAATTTCTAAGGAAATCGCACTAAACTAAAGTATTCATAAAATGGTAAGAATAAGAACATTTTGAGAACATTAAGTTTAAAAGTAAAAAAGTCCGAATCCGAATGCTTTAAAAAATCTTGTTGTTCTTATAAAGAAACGACGAAGAGTCTGGTATAACACCCGTGTATTATTTACCTGATTTCTTGAGAGCTTCAACCGTGATTTCAGGCTCACCGCAAACACGATGTTCAAGCTCTTGCCACGTCATCAACGTCAGAACAGCTTTCGGTACGACTTTCTCTAGACCGCATCGCATGGCGTTGACCTAAAAACAAGAACAGCTTGTAAATAGACTACGCTAGTTTTACAATGGGGAAAGTTTTTCCAAGATTCAAAAGCACAACACTCGAACAATAATTATCCCCTCGGCGTTCGAATCGTGGAGACTCTTAGTGGTGATGGTACTCAAATGTTAGAATGGAGGTCATAATTGATCCAGATCGGGTTGTGCTACCATTAGGGTATCATTTATATGAAAGCGCCGGTTAATAAACATTAGTCCAGGGTCAGTAGGTCAATGATAATTCAGTGGCCAAAGCAAGGTTTTTCGTCTGAGACGGAAAATGGTTTACAACAAATTAGCATATGTTTGAAATTTTGGTGAATTATGGAGAATTTTGAGACGGAAAAAAACCTCTTCACTTTGCTGAAACGCTGAGAAAAACTTTCAACACTGGTCCAGGGCTTTACTACAGGTCAGCTATGACTATTAGCGGACGTTTGGTTTCATACATTAGTCCAGGATTTCAGTACAGTTCATTGATAATTACCAACGATTATTTGGTTACATACCTGCTCGTTGAACTCGTTCAACCGTTTAGTGACAGCCAATGATAAGAACTCTTTGATGTCTTCGAATTTGACGTACTCCGTTTCTCCTTTCTCCTTCAGCCCTACCACGCGTCCGTTCGATAATGTCTGAATTGAGAAGGAAAAAATAACAATACACCCAGCTGGCACACAACATTACCGAGTTTATGTATTTGCACTTTTGAGGACGGTAGAGTGACTGAAGCGATTTGGAAAAACCCGCAATTCCGCCCCGCAAAATCGAGGACGGTAAAAGTGCTGATTTACCGTCGTCCTCAGCTGGTCAGGATCTACTCAAATTAGAACCTTACCGTCTCCGTCGCTGAAAAACACACATACATAAACTCGCTTTTGTTTCATATTTAACGCTATATGGACGTTGTGAACGTTAGAAAAATGTTGAAACAACGCTGTGTGCCAGCAGGGTACATCATACTGATCATACCATCATCATAATCGTCACGAATGACGGCAAAGTTTGTCATTTATTTCATATATTACAGTCGCATATTTAAAAACTTTTCTATTCTGTTTCAAAACAAGAGCCGCTCTTTTGGTTAGATGGATACCTTGAAATAATCAAGTTTTAGATCAGTATGGAAATGTTAAATGTGCATGTGTATCGTTCTTCCCAGGACTCGTCAGTAGTGCGGCTCGGGTAAGCGAGCATAGACTGCTGTTGTCACCAGAGTTCTTAAAACACTAAGTGTTGAGCTTTGCATAATCGCTTGTGGTGAAGGGAGAAGCAGAGCTTGCTTACGTGTTCTTTTTAAAAAGACAATTACCGTGGTGTATGTCAGAATATTACCAAATGCTTCATTGAATTTTTCTTCTTCAGCTTTCAGCAAAGATTCGTGTAATTGTACCTGTAGAGACAAATAGAAAGCCACTAAGAGTCGACACTTTGTTTCAAAGTTTTTGAGGGAAGTGAAAACCAAACGATTTCTGTCCAAGCCACCTGGCCCGCTTGAAGGGTGGGTACCAAGTCTCACTGAGGGTCGAAAACTGTCAACTGTTTGCCACTTAAAAGATCGAAATCGGTTAAATTAGTCCCAAAATGGGTGTTCATACAAGATTTCGGAAAAAACAAAATTTTTATCAAAACCGTAGCACTAAAAACAAATTTTTTAGTCCAGGCAATATGGGGCATGAGGTAACATCTTGACGGTGAAAAAGGTTTGAAACTGGTTTTGGGTTCAAACACATCTATATTTTGAGAATCGCGATGGTTTTCAGGCTAACGGGGCAATAACTTTTCAGAGGGGGTGTTTCGAGGGTACGTGACAACCATTTTTGGAGCCGATTTGCCTGGGGTAGGGTACTGCATTTCAAGATATCTCATAAACTACAAATCAAAACCTATTAACACTTCGCAGGGTTTTAGATAAAGCATCAAAGATTGTGTATGAAAAATTTCAAGATGATAGCACGAATAATGTGTATTTTACAGACCCGAATATCAAAATTTTGTGAAAAATTCTAATTTGAAAAAAAAATTAAACTTTTTAATTTCACACAGGGCCAAATTCTTCCATGAAATAGATGTTAATGCCTTCATTGCTCGTAGTCGGTATGGTTGTAGCATTGTGGAAAGTTTTATGGATTTTAGACGACTATTTTTTTATTACAGTCCATTTATTTTGAAAAATTCGGTCAAACTGCCCCAAAATATAAAACTTTGTTTAACGTTTTTCATCATAGCTCAGCAAAAAGCCAAGTAAACCTCATTAAAATTTCACAGATGTTAGTTTTTAGGGCCAGGGACATTCAAGTGAAGTTTCGAGATGGTAGGATGAAAAATATGTATTTTGCAGACCAGAATATTTCGAATTTTTCATAAAAATTAAGATCTCTCTTTAGTTTTGACACCTCAAACGTTGTCTGAGACTCTTATTTTTAATCAATTGAAGCATTTTTAATGATAATCGACCGCCGGAGGCGGTTTCTTTCATAGTGGTACGCTAATCTCGTTTTGCCTCGGCTCATTACTTTGTCTACCATTTACTTTCGGTTTTTTTAACTAGATTGCCCAGGTGTTTCTCTTTTTTTCGCCTGAATGTCTTTTATTCGGAATTGAATAATCGAGATGAAAAATGACTATATTGTAATCTGTTTTCAATGAATAATCTAAAATGTACTGGAGATAATATGCAGGCGTTAATAATGTGCGCGCGCTCTTTTGCGAGCGTGATGCGTGATGGAAGGCGGTCGTTTCAGTGTGGTTTACATCCACACTGTGACCTAGTATTTATAACTATATATCAATTGAAGCATTTTTGTTGATAATATTTATAACTATATATACATTCTTAGTTTCGAAATCTGACTTAACAGTTGTTAAGTGCCTTTGGTATTTTACAGACCACTTTTCTGGCTGCTTTTGATTTAAATAAAATTGACTCGATTTGAAATATCTCACTTTTCATCAAGTCATGTAAATCAAAGTTGAAATGCTTTTAATGTTGTCGTGTGTCGAAAATGCGTTTCTGCTTATTTTGAATTAGATGAAATTGGAAAAATGTAATAAGTTGCAGACCAGAAAATATAAGGCATTTTCCAACAATAAAATTTTAAATAGTAAAATGATAATCGTAAGCCTACATTTGACTTCATCAAGCTTACCAAAAATACATATCCCGAGCAGTTGATGCTCGTCACCTAAAGCATTTTATATTTTTGGCAAGCAAATTTAGGCTAAAAGCGCTTGCTATCTCTAACACTCGTCGTCTCGAAACTTCGCTATCTCGATCTTAATCTTGATTCCTTGAGGTGTTTTTCACTGTTACAAAAAATACGCCAAAAATAATGTAAAAAACAAACAGTAGAGCGTATCCGGAAAAAAGGGGAACAGATTGGTACAAAAAGATCCTCAGGATCTGTTGCTTCAACGGATTTTTCTATTAGTGTTATGAATTTGAGGATTTGTTATTCTACTTTCCTCCGGACACACTGAAGGATAGATATGACCAATAATATCATTATTCACCCAATTTTGTAAATTTTCAGTAACCTTTTTTCGATTCAAAAGACCTACGGCGATCCTTTGTGCTTGTCTCGTTATGTCAATATTTCTACCGTGCACGTAAATCATCTAAAACATCCGCTATCTCTTTTAGCCTTAAGAAATACAATCTTAAGTTTAAACTTACGAAGAATAATGTTGCGCTATCAATATTGGTACTCGCTGTTATTTTTACAGGGAAACAAGAGACAACCGTTTTCTATGCAAGTTGAATGGTTTTAAAGAACCAAAATTGAATATCATTTTAGATTTGATCATTAGAAGATCCCTGTCTCAACGACCCATTGAATCTGTGGGAATAAGGTTAAGAAAAGTATCCAATGGGATTGACAATCTCTTGCTTTTAAGGGGGATTTTAAGACTTGGTGGCTATGGTTAGCTTAGTGGTTGTTAGCTCAGTTGGTTTGGTGTGTAGGGGCGAGTCATAGTACAGGTTAACGCCTTGACCGCTACTACCGAATTCTCCTCGTCGCTCGCCTGGGAAGATAAGAATGCGGTGAGAATCAAACGCATAACCTAGCGTAGACATGAGTTACTTTCTTCTTTAGATTTTTATGCTAAAAATTGAAAACCTTTTAAAAACCAGCATAAAAAAGGTTCCCAGATAAATCCCTCATATCAGATCGCCATTTCAACCCTCTAATCTAAAGTGACGTTGCGAATGTGATCTCTCGTACAACTTAGTGCATCAACCAGGGTCTGTTCGGAGATCTCATGCAGTATAAGGCCCCAAGTACAAATTTTACTGATCTTTCTGGGTTACGGATACCACCATACTCTCTTTAAGTTGATACAGGAAAATCTTCATTAGTAGTGTCTTAAAGATATCGACGAAAAACTTTATTACTTTAGAACTAGGAAAAGGTTTTAAAGCCTAGAAAGTAATGTCAAGCTTGTACAAATACGAGCTTAATAGTTATCAAGATTATTAAACTTAAAGGTTTTCTTTTTAAAATAAGAGTGATATCGTTTGCTTAGTCATCAATTTTAATTCACAAGCTTTCTCCCATTGGTTTGACACGTATGTGGAGCAAGATTGGTCAGAAAGAGGAATAGAAAAACATTTTTTGCTTATATCTGTAATGCGAGCTTGGTGTACTTTTAGTAAAATTTCAATAAAACCAAAAAATTTCTCAGTCCCTAGCCACAGCGTCTCATTTTACAGTCTTCTGTTTCCATGGTTTCAGTGTCACTTCAGTGTTTTGCGTTTATTAGCTTCTGTTTTCAATTAATTTTTTACGCATCTTAATTTTATGTTCAATGCGTGCGTTGTCATTATTTTTCTATTGTTTCATTATGTAATATTTTGTTCATTTTTTGTCAGTTTTTTATCAAAATCGAGACACTTTTTTCAAGGAGCGCACTTGTTCCTTACTAAGAGAGATGTGAGGTTCAAAGCAATAGAGAAGTTTTCCAGAGTCATGGAATTTAATTTTTAACTTCTATTTGACAAATCGTCATTTCTGTCATTTTTGGGCACTCAATACACAGCTATCATTTACTGGCTACCTGGTAGGTTTCCTTCTCGTTTCTCACTCGTTCATTCTTCCGTGTTTGTTCACCAGCCATCTGGGCTCAGGCATCGTGTCTCCCTAGGTTAAGATTAGGTTATGAAATTTTTGAAATGAATGTTTTTTTTTACAATTTTACGAAGAAATTTCTAGCCAATTTTTCCCCTCATTTTTGGTCAGTTTTTGTCAATCTTACAGTATGTGAGATTCGTCATTTTTTTCAATTTTTTGAGATTAAGATTTGTCAATTTTTCTCAATTTTTGGATGATCAACTTTTGTCACTTTTTTCAATTTTTTCTCAGACTAAAATTTGTCATTTTTCTTAATTTTCTTTGAGACTAAAACATTGCATTTTTTTCTTCCTTCAGTTTGAACATGTCATAAAAGTTACAAACGCGTCAGTCTCTGTGCCCTGCCCAACATTCAAACAGACGGTAATTCCGACAAGTCACGTGTCAATTATCGATCAATCATATCACTCATTCGTTAACTCGCTCACTCGTCGTCACGTGTTATGACGTCACATAATTGAATGAAATTACGTAATGTTCCACGCATCAACTACCGTACTCTTCACTTGACCGGTGTCGTCGAACCGAAATCACCGGACTCAACATCTGATCAACCCGTCACCATGTCAACACATGAGGAAACCAGCAAGTCATTGGAAATCGATATGAAGGTCATCATCGAACAAGTTCATGACGTCATCGATGAGAACCCCATCGAATCCTCAACCATCACAGATACAGACCTTACCGTCCAGAAGCTCGAGGAATTACGAGTCCAGCTCAGACGTAAGAACCATCAGCTAGGAGAATCCAATCTTCCTGTTCTACCAACGCTCAACCTTATTAAAGATTTCATCGTAAGATCGAGAGATCATAAGTTAAATTCTCGTCTTACTCAAGAAAAGGAAAAGCACGATCGACTTCGTCTCAATGATCAATTAGTAGCTTTCTCAATAATCAATATTGCTAGCCAGATATCGGAACTTCAAGATGTTTACATTGGCAACCCATCCAAAGCTTCCCTCGAACAGCTAATCGAATGGAAGACCAACCAACACAACCATCTCAAAAAGTTTGATAAAGTTGCTGTTGAGTACAAAGAACTCTTAAAATCTCCAGTACTCGATAAACAACGAGACGATGACGTTAAATGTATCAGTAAACATTTTGAAAAACTTACCACGCTCAAACAAATTTATACCAAATCACTTGAATCTGAAGTCAGCAATCGTGAACCAGACAAACTCAATATCTTCAACAAGCTGTCACTCAACATCAAGCTTCAACCATTTGCAGGGTATGAATCAAAAATCGACTTTTACACATTCAAGTCTAATTTCGAGAAAGTTAATCTTCACTCAACACCAAGTCGTTTGCTTCCAGACCTTCTAAAGAATAATTTTCTGGTCGACCCAACTCTAACCCTCGTCAAAAGTCTCGATGATATCGACCTGATATGGCGCCACCTAGAAGATGCTTTTGGTGACGCCAAAATTATGCTCCACAAAAAGTTGCAAGAGTTATCAAAGCTAGACAACGTCAAGTCCAACAATTCAGAGAAGTTGACAACCAGCCTTGGTAAGATCATCAACGTCATCAACGAAACTATGAGGCTTGCAAAGGATCACAAGGTGGAAGAACATCTATACTACGGAGATGGACTATCTACAATCTACAACCTTCTTGGTAATCAAAGGACAACCAAATTCCTCACATCCATCATCGACGATGACCTATCAGAAAAGCAGACTTGGTTGAAATTCATCACATTCCTCGAACGTGAAAAGAAGGTTCATCTACAAAAGTCACTCCTCCAAACTGCTAAGGATGCATCAAGTTCAAAGGATGATCAAAGAAAGTCGGGCAGCCCAGGATCAAACACAGGCTCCAACACAGGCTCCAACAGACGATCATCGTCCCACATCACGAGTCCAGAAACATCATGCACAATTTGCGACGACCCCACTGGTACCATTGGTCACATTCCATCATCTGGTCCAAACGGCACCAAAATCCTTCAATACTTCACATGCAGAAAGTTCGTCTTGGCTACACCTGCTCAACGTCTCAAGATCCTTCGTGAAAGAAACTACTGCATGCAATGTCTCTTCCCTGTGGTGCTGACGCTATAACTGGAAAGCACGCCGAAGGAAGATGCCAACGAGACTTCGTATGTCCACATCCATCTCGTCGAAGGTATGATGTTAAGAAACACTTCCTTGTTTGCGAGGAACACAAATCCGAGAACGATCGATTACTTGCAAAGTACGTTCAACGCTTCATACGTAATCCATCACTACCTGAATTTGCTCACAACCTCAGCTTGACACTTGAAGAATCAGAGTGCCACAAGATCCACAACCAAGACTGTAATGGCAGAGGAATCTACGCCTTACAACGCATCAACGTCGATGGTAAGAAGCTTCTCGTTTTCTTCGATTCCGGCTGCAGTGATTTCATCATCAGCAAATCTGCAGTCAAACTCCTTGGTGCCAGATGCTCACAAGAATCATCCAATCCTATCAGTCTTGGTGGTGTTGGCAACTGTTCAACTAAATCAACCCTTGGATCATATCGTGTCAAGTTACCTCTCTTCGACGGTGATGATGTCTTAAGGTCAGGTCCTTGCTTGGAAAGGATCACATCAACCATGCCAACCTATCCACTTGACGAAGTCTTCAAAGACATTCAGCGAAGCTACACAATATCAGGTGGTAACCAACCATTGCCCCAGCTACCCCCTTAATCGGTGGTGAAGTTCACGTTATGATTGGTGTAAGGTATCTTCGTTACCGTCCAAAATTGATCCATCAGCTATCAACAGGATTCACGTTGTATCAGTCAGTTTTCCAAGATTCATCAGGTCGTCGTGGTGTCGTTGGAGGTCCTCACAAAGTCTTCACTAATGTTCATCAATACCACCACGTTGCTATTCATCCAACCCTGAGGGAGGTCAAACCTCAACTTCCTCTTTTGGGATACCAACCAGATTCAACATCAGTATTCCTGTCAACTTCAATGAAAGTCTTCGAAGAGGTGGAAGGAGCAGGAAGTGAAATTGACTATCGATGTCCAAAGTGTCGAGGCTGCAAAGACTGTAAACATGATTCATCAAACGAAACTATTTCAATCAAAGAAGAAGTCGAACAAAGTCTCATCAATTCTTCAGTCAAGATCGACTTCGACCAATCCATCTCATCTGCTTCATTACCCTTCATTGCTGATCCAACAACTCGTCTCGCCAACAACAAAGATAAAGCAATGAAAGTTTACGTCCAGCAATTGAAGAAGCTCAATCAACCATCAAACCTCACTGACAAAGAAGATATCCTCCAATCTGAAGGGAAGCTTCAGAAACTTGGGTATGTTGAATTTGTTCGTAACCTACCTCAAGATGTTCAATCAAGACTTCACAATTCACCTATACACTACTTCATACCCTGGAGAGCCGTCTGGAAGGGAAACTCTCTAAGCACACCTGTCGCATCGTCTTCGACGCATCTCAATCAACATATTCTGGGTACAGACTAAACGATATCTTAGCCAAGGGTCGTAACAATCTCAATAGGCTACAAGAAATACTCATCCGTTGGTCAGTTTAACCAGTTGGGATGCATTCAGATGTAAAGAAAATGTACAATACGATCAAACTGGAAGAGAAAGATTGGTGCTACCAACGATACCTCTGGCATCCTGACCTCGACATTAACAAGCAACCAGATGAAAAAGTTATTAAGACGCTCATTTATGGCGTTCGATCGTCAGGCAACCAAGCGGAACACGCCCTTCGAAAGGTTGCTGAAGCTTCAAAGGAGGAGTTTCCTGAGGCAAACAATGTGGTTCAAAAGGATGTTTACGTCGACGATTGTCTCACAGGTGCACCTGATCACAAAGCAGCTCACAAACTTGCTGACCAGATAGAATTGTCACTCAATCGTGGTGGAATTGAATTGAAAGGTGTAGTATTTTCTGGAGAAGACCCTCCACCACAGCTCACCGAAGACGGAACGATGATCCACATAGCCGGTTTGAAGTGGTTCGTTAAAGCTGATCAAATTTCGCTCAACATCGGGGAGATGAACTTTGCTAAGAAGATACGTGGCAAAAAACCTTCAAAATTTTCAAATGTCATCCCAGAGAGACTTACCAGAAGACACTGCGCATCAAAGGTCGCCGAAGTATTTGATCTTACTGGGAAACTCACACCACTCATTGCTGGTATGAAGATTGATCTCCAGACACTCGTTCATTTGAAGCTGGATTGGGATGACAAGATTCCAGACAATCTTCGAGAGATTTGGCGACGTCCGATTTCGTCGAGCTGTCGTTCCAAAAGATGCTGTCAATTTGCAAATCAACACCCTAGATTTCGCTGATGCAAGCCAACACATGACGTGCACCGCGATCTATGCCAGATTTCTACGTAAAGATTCCACTTACTCTTGTCAATTAATCTTCGCCAGATCAAGAACTGTACCAAAGGTTATGTCGATGCCCAGAACTGAATTGTACGCCGCTCTTGTCAATACTCATTCAAGTGAAGTTGTCAAAAAATCATTGCAAAAGTTGCACCAATCGTCAACCAAATTTACAGACAGCCAGATTGTCCTTCATTGGCTCAACAACGATGAAAAACCTCTCAAGACCTGGATCAGAAATCGAGTAAACGAAATCAACAGATTCACCTCAAAGGATCAATGGTTCTATGTGAACACAAGCGACATGATTGCTGATCTGGGGACGAGGAAGGGAGTAACCATTCAAGACGTTTCAGACGATTCCACTTGGATCAATGGCTACGAATGGATGACTCGAGACGTCGGAGAATTTCCAACCAATACAGCCAAGGACCTTCGACTCAGCCAAAAGGAAATCGCAGAAGTTCAAAAAGAAAGACAATATCAGCTACATCACATCATCCAATTGCCAGATGCTGTCCAAGAAAGATATCAATATTCCAATTACGTAATTGACCCCAATCACAGAGATTTCAGCTCAGTCATTCGTATTCTTGGTTACGTAATTCGATTTATCAACATCTTGAGAACGAAGCAACGAGTTACTTCGACCAATCTTACAGATCTGGAAATCAAACAAGCAGAGACGTACTTCTTCAAAAAAGCCACTGCTGAGATTGTTCAGTTCGTTCCAACCAAAAAGTACGAACCCATAAGTGTCAACAAAGATGGTGTCTTGTACTCCAATGGTCGTATTCTGCCCTCAAACCAAATCACAATCGTTGGTAGATTCACTGAAACAATGCTGGATTTATCTACAACATCATTCTGTGTCCCACTCGTGGATCGTTATTCACCTATCGCCTTCAGCATCATATCAGATGTTCATTGGAACAGTCGTGTTTCAAAACATTCAGGAGTAGAAACCACCTTACGTGAAGTCAACAAAAAGGCTTATATCATCGACGGAAGAAATACTGTCAAGATCATCTTGAAGTGCTGTCAGAGATGCAAGTTACTCAAGAAACAATCAATTCAAGCTTCAATGGGTCCAATACCTCAATCAAGAATTACCGTAGCACCTGATTTCTACTTCACCCAGTTGGACCTGAGTGGACCTTATAAATGTTATTCAACACACAACAAAAGAGCCACTTTGAAAATTTGGCTTGTCGTCTATTGCTGTTGTGTCACATCTGCAACATGTATCAACGTTATGGATGACTATTCAACACCAGCATTTCTTCAATCGTTCATACGATTCGCATCACGTTATGGATTCCCAAAGAAAATCTTCTGTGACGAAGGTGGTCAACTCATAAAAGGTAACAAAGACATGCGTCTATCCTACAGCGACATCAAAGGAAAGCTATATCGAGATCGAGGAGTTGAAGCTGAAACTTGTCCAGTTGGTGCACACAACATGCATGGAAAAATCGAGAGGAAAATTCGGGAGACTAATTCATCTTTGGAAAAGAATCTTCAGAACGAAAGGCTATCGATCCTCCAATGGGAAACGCTCTGCTCGATGATAGCCAACTCGATCAACGATCGTCCAATCGCAATTGGTAACCTCACCGACATTGAGAATTTTGATCTTGTTACACCTAATAGTTTAATCCTTGGACGTAATAACGATCGCAGTCCAACGGGGGAATTTCTTACAACGACAAATGCATCCAAGTTGATCGATCAAAACTCAAGCATTTACAACTCATGGTTTGAGTCGTGGTTGATGAATCATGTTCCAAAATTGATGTTCCAAGAGAAATGGTTCAAACACGATAGAAACATCGAAGTTGGAGATATTGTCCTGTTCAAGAAAGTCGATTCAGTCTTGTCGAAGACATACACGTATAGAATGGTGATCAATGTTAAACCTGGTGATGATGGTAAAGTACGACGTGTCGCGGTGAAATATCAAAATGATAGTGAGAAGTCATTTCGTGAAACTTCAAGATCCGTTGGAGATTTGATTCTTATTCATTCACTAAATGATTGTGATCTAATGAAGGACATATATGAAATGTCCAAAACTGTCGATAATGATTTTACTTAACTGGAGAAATTTTGTTGGTCTTGGCTGGGAGTGTAATGCGAGCTTGGTGGCTCTGATGTACTTTTAGTAAAATTTCAATAAAACCAAAAAATTTCTCAGTCCCTAGCCACAGCGTCTCATTTTACAGTCTTCTGTTTCCATGGTTTCAGTGTCACTTCAGTGTTTTGCGTTTATTAGCTTCTGTTTTCAATTAATTTTTTACGCATCTTAATTTTATGTTCAATGCGTGCGTTGTCATTATTTTTCTATTGTTTCATTATGTAATCTTTTGTTCATTTTTTGTCAGTTTTTTATCAAAATCGAGACACTTTTTTCAAGGAGCGCACTTGTTCCTTACTAAGAGAGATGCGAGGTTCAAAGCAATAGAGAAGTTTTCCAGAGTCATGGAATTTAATTTTTAACTTCTATTTGACAAATCGTCATTTCTGTCATTTTGGGCACTCAATACACAGCTATCATTTACTGGCTACCTGGTAGGTTTCCTTCTCGTTTCTCACTCGTTCATTCTTCCGTGTTTTTCACCAGCCGTCTGGGCTCAGGCATCGTGTCTCCCTAGGTTAAGATTAGGTTATGAAATTTTTGAAATGAATGTTTTTTTTTACAATTTTACGAAGAAATTTCTAGCCAATTTTTCCACTCATTTTTGGTCAGTTTTTGTCAATCTTACAGTATGTGAGATTCGTCATTTTTTTCAATTTTTTGAGATTAAGATTTGTCAATTTTTCTCAATTTTTGGATGATCAACTTTTGTCACTTTTTTCAATTTTTTCTCAGACTAAAATTTGTCATTTTTCTTAATTTTCTTTGAGACTAAAACATTGTATTTTTTTCTTCATTCAGTTTGAACATGTCATAAAAGTTACAAACGCGTCAGTCTCTGTGCCCTGTCCAACAATATCAGCATAATAGAACAATAGGCAGACACTGTTCCGTTATGAAATATGTGTCTGATATGAAATGGGAACACTTGTGTAAAAATGAAACCTTTAACGTTTGAGTCGTTGTCAACGTAGCGGGGTTTCGTGCAACGCTTTATATATCTTGTCTGTAAATTACATTTTTCCATCTAATCGTTTCATCATCTGATTCAAAATAAGCAGAAACGCATTTTCGACACATTATGACAACTTTAAAAGCGTTTCAACTTCTATTTACATAACTTGATGAAAAGTGAGATATTTCAAATTGAGTCAATTTTATTTAAATCAAAAGCAGCCAGAAAAGTGGTCTGTAAAATACCAAAGGCACTTAACAACTGTTAAGTCAGACTTCTAAACTAAGAATGTATATATAGTTATAAATATTATCAACAAAAATGCTTTAATTGATTGAAAATAAGAGTAAAAATTTTCTTGTATTTTGAGGCAGTTTTGACCGAATTTTTCAAAATAAATGGACTGTAAATCAAAAAATAGTCGTCTAAAATCCATAAAAATTTCCAAAATGCTACAACTATACCGACTACGAACAATGAAGGCATTAACATCTATTTCATGGAAGAATTTGGCCCTGTGTGAAATTTAAAACTTTTATTTTTTTTTTAAATTAGATTTTTTCACAAAATTTTGATATTCGGGTCTGTAAAATACACATTATTCGTGCTACCATCTTGAAACTTTTCACACACAATCTTTGATGCTTTATCTAAAACCCTGCAAAGTTTTAATAGGTTTTGATATGTAAGTCATGAGATATCTTGAAATGCAGTACCCTACCCCAGGCAAATCGGCTCCAAAAACGATTGCCACGTACCCCCTCTGAAAAGTTATTGCCCCCTGGTTAGCCTGAAAACCATCGCGATTCTCAAAATATAGATGTGTTTGAACCCAAAAACAGTTTCAAACCTTTTTCACCGTCAAGGTGGTACCTCGTGCCCCATATTGCCTGGACTATTTCTTTCAAGAAAAGGGATTGAATCCGGATATTGATATTGATTGAAAATGTATTGTTTAAAGTGGAGAAAAAACATTTCGTTTTGAAATTACACAGGGTTAAAAAAGTTAAAGCTGGAATTATGTAGGGGAAAGAGGGGTAGGAGCTCATATAGGCACGAAATTCCAGAAGGATTAGGGATTTGTTACCAAGAATTTCATGGAGTTCGAATGGAAAAAATCACCTCCTTAACGAGGGGGGTGGGTAAAACTGGAAAAGCCCAATTTGGTTATGAAAACAAACCTCAGTAGCGTCGATAGTGTGATAGTCTTTGTCGAAAGAGATCGATTCTCCGTTCAATAATTTCCATATTAACGGTGGCAAAGATATGACCTAAAATATGGGAAAGCAAAGGATTTTAAACAATACCACTGATTTCTATAAATTATTAGTTGGATAGGACTTTACATATAAGAGGTAGCGTAATAAGCTTAAAAGCTGACTAGCCCATCATCTTGTATTCTATTCCTGTTGTCTACAGCGAGATTCAAGCGTTTTGAAATTCGAACGTGAAAACAACATGGCGGAATACTTTCACTGGCAATCTGTTGCAGTTAGCCTATCTAGTGTGTATGTGTATCTGTGACCGATACTTTCTACGTGTTGTGGAATTCGCCGAGCGAAAAAAAGTCATATCCCAAAAAAATTTGACGGGTTGAAATTTGATTCAACATCCGGCTATCATCAGGTATCTTTGCTATAATCAGCAGGCATCATAATGTAACGGCATTTACTTTAATATTTTTAGTATTTTAAGTATGAGTTAAACAGCCAAAATTTTTGGAACCTTCTAAGCTAAATTAGGGTAAGATCCATAAGCAAATTTTCTGCTGAAAATATTCCTCAAAATATTTAGCAACGCCTGCATGAGTGCATGAGCTGGCATATTGTATGTGGACCGCTTTAACAATGCTTTAACAACGAATAATTTCTTATAAATTTCGAAAAGATTAAGAATCTCCTGACAAACAAAACACGGAAGGAACTTACCAAGCTTTCTTTACCCCTCAAACATGCACCCATCAGTTGCCCGATCCATTCATACCGGGATGATTGATGACAATCGGGATTCGGTACATAGCAATCCCGATACACGTTTGAAGTAGCTGTCTAAAACGGTGCACAAGAAACGAAGACGCTTGTTTAAATTGATAAAATGATATCTGTATTTTCTTGGCACAACACAAAGACGGAATTCTTGCAATAACTGATACGATCTATTTTTGTCACCCATGAAAATATAATATATTTAACGAGGCAAAGCCTAGGGGATCAGTCGAGACATAATAATCGGAAATCCAGGTTCAGTTGATTTTAATGGTATGGAGTTTAGCGATTAGATTACAGAAAGGAGAAGAGGAGATTCTTTCAGTAAGTTTTTGTTCTTCGTCAATCGAAATCAGTTGGAAAGTGGAAAACTTTTTGCAGTATTTTGTAATAAAAGTCACAGAATCAGTACAAAAATAAGTGTTATGAAATCAGAGAAAAGAAACTACCGATGAAAATAAACAGGAATTTTTAAACTCGTCCCAACTGGGTACCGCACTGTAACGTTAATACAATGCTCAAAGTAAGGTAGTTCTGAGACGGAAAATGTATTTTCCACAGCAAATTTACACATATTCTTGAGATGTTGGTGAATTATGCAGAATTTTGAGACGGGAAATCCTCTTTATATACTTTGCTTAAACGGAAGAGCTTTGAGCATTGGTTAAAGATAAATCTTTTGTTTGAAAGTCTACCTGATTAGGACTTCGAACAAAGTAGGGTAGTGGTAAGGGTGAGTTGTTTTGAGATGAAGGACAAAGTTCTTCTGCAAGGTCTGATAAACTGTCACGGAAACCACCCCCTGAAAAAAAATGCGGATATAGTTGATTATGAAACCCTTCAGACCTAAATGAGGTAGAAACCAGTGGTGAAACAAGGTTCTTCGTCTTAAATGGAAAATGGAATTTATTTAAAATGAAATTTTGGTGAGTTATGCTGAATTTTGAGACAAAAGGAAAAGCCTTTTTCATATACTTCAATGAGACGAAAGAATCTTAACACTGAGAATATAAGATAGTGAGTAAGTGAAATATTTCAAATTGAGAATCTTCTACCTTGATCAATTATCCCTTCGCCAATGAATTTGCATTCCCACCATTGGTCGTACTTCACCGGCCACCTAATATTAAGGAAATAATGCCAGTCGACGTTTCTGACTAGACTTAGTAACTAAAAAGTTGCAGAGATAAAAACATTATTTGAATTGTTCATGTTTTCCAAAGTTTCGAAAGTCGTACTGTTGATTCCAAGTTTTGGCCGTAACCGTTTAATACAAAGCATTATTTTTTTTCACAAATTTAATTACAATGCTAAATGCAATAAAGGTTAAGGGAGGACTAAATAGAACACCTCTTGACGCTCTCTACGTTCTACTATTCGATACGCTCCATCATTCGATAATATCGAAGGTCACCGTCGTCAATAAGAAACACTCATAAACGACACTCTTCTTACCATTCGACACGCTCCCTTATTCGATTAAAATCAAATTAGAAAGCGTTAACTGTATTATTGGATGGGAGAAGTGCACACCTGTAATCAAGCTTGACTTCACATTTGTCTGGTCTCAATGCTTCGTAAAGCTAAAACGAGAAAACGTAATTTTTACGTTTTACGTAAGATTTACTCACTCGAACTTACAAGAGATTCCAATTCAAATGGAAATTGTTTATCTACCACGCCAACCCGTACAAAAACGGCAGCAAATCAGTGATCTATGCCTTATGGAAAAGCAATGGTAATAACTTTGTTTATGGCATACCCATCACATGTTTCTATTAGTTTTAAATGACCTGAATGAAACTATATGAAACCCGCTCGTTATCGCAAAATGACGAGTTTATGTATCACCCAGCTGGCACACAACGTTGTTTTAACGTCCATATAACGTTAGATGGACGTTGAAACAACGTTGTGTGCCAGCTGGGCAGTGTTCTTTTTTAGCAACGAAGAAGACTGGTGTCAGAATTGTTTAGATCCTGTGCGACTGAGAACGAAGGTGAACAAACAAACAAACACTTTTACCATCTTCAATTTTGTGGGTTATAATCGCAGGTTGTTCCAAATCGATTCAGTCACTCCGCCGCGAATACATAAACTCGCGATACTTAACCTCGCTAGCTAGCCTCGAATATTTACCTGGTTGAAAATAGAATTTTTAGCCTCTGGGTCTTGAGATGGATCCACAAGATGTTCAGCGGCTAGATGTCGATTGATGAATATACGTGCCATGGAGGATGGTGTTGCACCTTGGCTTTCTCGCAAACAATTCTCGATCAAACCTTGACGTCGTCTTGAAGAAAAGAAAAGAACAAGGCTAGATTCGTTGGTCAAACTAAAGTTTTTAATGTAAGACGGAACCTGAAATACAACCAACAAATTAGGCCTCTTTCTCTAAATTTTACTGAATTTTGAATCGTAAGAAGGAAAAACTTTGAACATTGTAGATCAAAACTGGGGTTGCATAGTGTCCTCTCCCCCATGGATTCAGGGGGGGAATGGGTTTTGAGGTCAAAAGGACGTATAGGGGGGAAAGAATTTTTTTTGAAGCCAGGGGGGGGGGGAACGAGGGGGGGGGGAATGGAAAATTTTCATTCTAGGCATGGGGGGGAACTCACCAAAATCAATTCAAAATTGAAAAACATCTGGTTTTATGAGATGATATAGCATAATGCTTAGTTTTATTAATATTATGGTTTAAAAACAACCATCCTTTCCATATATTCTTGAATTAGAACTACCTTAGGGAAAACAATAAGCGTTAAGTTTATCAAATTACAGCTTTTTAATTTTATGTTTGAGGGGGGGGGACAGAAAAATTTTTGGAGGCAGGGTGGGGAAAAATGAGGGGGGGGGGAATGGAAAATTTTCATTCTAGGCATGGGGGGGAAGAGACCCTGAAGGACACTATGGGTTGACACGCCATGGCGTTCTGGATATCATTGTGAAAAGAAAAAAATCGACACCGTCCCCTAAATTGTCGAACAAGAAAGTCCCAAACCTTTGATTTCAAGAGGGCCCAAAAATCAAAAAAAAAAAATTTCAATTGTGGCATATGTTGTCTGGTCTCCTTCAACCGATTTCTAAGATCATGACTGAATCGCTACTTAAACCCGTAAAGTATATGATAATAGTCGAAAGTAGACACCGCACTTAGCTAACTTCAGTATTTCTAACCCTTCCGAGGTCCGGTCTTAGTAACAGTGAAAAATAAAATTTAAGTTTTTGAAAAATGAAAAATAAACCCTCAGGTCTCCCCCCCCCCCAAAGAGAACAAGTATGCCAAATTCAGCCAAGGCTATCCTCAAGTTTTTGTTATAGACAGCTCAAAGTTGAGAATATTGGATCCATGTCGGTGGTTCTGTGGCCTGACGGTAAGACGGTAGAGTAGGTACTGTATATAATTTCAGACCTACCTTGATAGAGGGAGTAATTGTCGTATAGCTTCTAAGCAAGAATAAGTTCCAGCAGTATATTCCCACGACGGAAGAAGATATTGTATGACGCTGTCAAATAACGTCATGAAACGATTCAATGCTCTTGATCGGTTGTAAAGTAAATCACGGTTTTTCACGTCCACTGATTCAAGCTTCGGGTATCTGTTGTTGAAAAGATAATAGCGAGTTTATGTATTTGCACTTTTGAGGAGGGTAAAGTGACTGAAGCGATTTGGAAAAACCCGCACTTCTGACCCGCAAAATCGAGGACGGTAAAAGTGCTGATTTATTGTCGTCCTCAGTTGGTCATGATCTAGTCAAATTAGAATCTTACCGTCTCCGTCGCAGGAAAACAAACATACATAAACTCGGTAATGAAATATAAGTTTTTTTTTAATAATTTGAATTCGAACGGGGAATCTACTTCTATTAGTGAGTTGATGTATGAGTGTTTTACTACGACGCAGACGGTTGGCTTCTGATTTGTAAAGTAAATCACGGTTTTTCACGTCCACTGATTCAAGCTTCGGGTATCTGTTATTGAAAAGATTGAAGATATAATGGTTACTAACCCTATTCATATTAGGGGGGGGTATTTTCTGTTCGCTGGGAGAACTTATGTTAATGGGTGCTGAAATGGGCTATTCCAGAAATAGTCTGAAAGAAAGGGTCGATGTTTTAAGGCCGGTCTCCACTTGCGCGCGCTGTGATCGCACTTTTTCGAGCACAGCTACCTCGCAATTCCATTGGCGCAATCTGACGTAACGGTTGAAAAAAAGTTGAAATGTGTTCAACTTTCTTTTCGAGCGCGCTACATTTTTATGACGTAATCTTTTTTTCCAAGCAAAAAGGATTGAAGCCAAAAGGTGCGATCACAGCGCGCGCAAGTGGAGACCGGCCTTTAGTTTGAATCACAGATCAATTTGAATTACGGGTTATTACAGGTTATTACAAAGTCGACTGTATAGGCTCTCAATATATTTTACGCTCGTTTTACGCTCAGTTATAGAGTTGATTGTATAGATTGTCAATACACTCTCGCTAATTAGAACTCGAACAGGAATATATTTTACGTTTTAATTAAAGGGGAGATCGAACTTCAGTTCTGTAGAATCTCACTATACAATCAAAATGCGTTCTTCCAGAAAAAAATTAATATTGAGGGGGTTGTAAAATATAATATTTTTTGAAAATTTTACCCCCGACATTGTGACTTTTCACCCCCCAGACAATCATCAGTTGACCCCCGGACAAGTATTAGTTGACCCCCCGGACATTCATAATTACCCTCGAACAGAGCAGTTTTGCTCCTAACAAAGCAAATTTTGTAGGCTTTTCACTACCTCCCGGACAATATATCCAATATATCCTCCACCCACCATGTACGAAAGTTTTCTGGAATAGCCCAATGATCGCTTTAAGTGTCCATTAATCCTTGAAAAAGCGCACTTTTTGACAATGGAATTTGGAATTAGGCTGCCACTGCCATCTTGTTTTTGACGGTGCGTCTATTGTGCATTCGGTAACTATATTATCCTATATTATTTACTATTAAGTAAATATTAGATTGTCATGTTGGTTTGAATTAGTCTTTTGTACTATTTTGTTTTTGTACCAACGTTAAATAAAGAATAAATAAAATAAATAAAAAATAAACTAAGTGACGTCAATCGTATTTCCTGAGATACTAAAATATTTATGACGTCAAATTTCATCAAAGATATTTGTGACGTCAAATATTTTTACAACACACTATAAACACCAAAACTTCGATTTCCGAACTCTAATAAAAAAGCAGTCACCGCTTAGAAGATTTTCATCAAGGTTGATTCAACATGTTGTACTGGTTTAAAAAATTCATAGCTCACCTGCGACAAAAATCACAAAATATGGTTTTATTTTTCTTGTTTTTTATCAACAATTGGATCCTTTACCCACCAGTGAATTTTCTGGTCAGACAATTGACAAAACTGTTGCCACCCAAAGTGGACAATGTTATCGAAGAACATACAATCGCCAGATTTGATCCAGATGATGGAGAAGCACTTGAAATATTATCCAAGTATGTTTCTCTCTGTTCATTTTCTTTGTTTATGGTGAAAGGGGAAAACTTAGGGGGAAAAGGGGAACTTAGTCATCCAAATTTTTTAGCCGGATAAAATTATGTTCATAACATTTTTAACAACTCATAGAATTTTTTGTCCAACTATCTTCTTTCAGGAGATTTGGGTGGCAGAGCAGTATATATGCATTTCGTTCTTATTAGGACTCGTCAGCACTGCATACTGCACCCTGGCTAGGCAGATCGAATTGCCTACCATCTCACGCCATAAAACTAATTGTGGCTCAGATATATATTGGATGTACTTATTCACGATATCCATGACGTAATGTTTTATACGGAAACACCCAAAATAATAATATGGGCGTTAGCCACTAGTTTTATTGTTTGAATTCTAAATCAAACGGCAAACACCCGGTCTTTTTTTAGTGTTTCCGTTTCAGCTTTCTTAAATGAAGAGAATTTCTAAATAGGTTCATTTTATTTTGTACATTTGAAAAGTGCAGTAGCACGAAACTCAAAGTAGTGTACTTTTTATTTTGTGATGAAAGATATCTTTTAATATTTTCATGTTTTCCTGTCTCTAAACTTAGCGCCATCATATCTAGTAAGGAATTGGACACAACTCACACCGCCATATTGCAGGGTATGAAAGAAAGAAATGACGCAAAGACTAAAGAGTTGACCGAGCTGAAGGCTGAAGTGAAAGGGTACAAATTCCTAATCTTCGACTTAGTAAGAGACGTTGTTTTTTAATTTTTTTTATCCTTTATTTTTTATAGAAATTATGTTCCACAATTTTTGGATATAGCATTTCTATTTGTCTTTTCTATTTGGTTGAGTCGCAGGAGGCTTTGCGGCTCATTTTTGCAACTATAGACGCTTTCAATTAGCACCCTGTCAGCACCTTGAATTGACTACCCATTTCTCCTCACATGGCATGGGTTGACCCGGGCGAAGGTTCATTCACTTGCAAAGTTAACCGCTGCAAGGGGGAATCGAACCTCAATCGCCTGTGCAGCAGTCAAGCTCAATGACCACTATACCACAGCGCCTCAAGCATTTCCATATACCTTATTGGCTAAAACTTAGTCAGCCTTAATTTTAGTCGGCTTTAATTATTAGTCGGCCCTAATTTCAATCACCTCATCAAAATTTAGTCACTAAGGGCCGACCAATAATTAAGACCGACTAAAAATTTGGGCCATTTCTAAATTTACAAGCAGATGGAAAATAGGAGAAAGCTTAAAATACCGGAAAATAAGGAAAGCTTAATTATAAACTTTTAATTTGGCCCAAATTTTTAGTCGGCCCTTATTTTAGTCACCAAGCCAAAATTTAGTCACTTAGGGCCGGCTAAGTTTTGTCCAGTTTTTGCTACCTTAGCTACAATCATGGACAAAATATTTGAGATTACCGTGCGGAATTCTAAACACCACAAATGATTCTTAAGCACGTTTATTGGAAAGTAGTTTTAACTCTTGAGTTTTAACATGAGACTTTAAGGTTTTATTTTTACATTAGTGTTCCCGTTTCATGTCAGACACATATCAGGACAGTGTTTGCCTATTGTTACATTATGCTGATATAAGTAAAAAAATGTTCATTTTTTCCTTTTTCTGACCAATCTTTCTCCACAACCGTGGCAATCCAATGTGAAAAAACTTGTGAATTAAAACTGATGAGTAAGCAAACGATATCGCTCTTATTTAAAAACAAAACCTTCAGATCTCATGATTCAAAAGCTCAGATTTACTCCAAGGCTTGGAAAATAGCATAGAAGCCACCGAACCCCTCCAAAATCGAAAAATTCATTGATGGAAAGTGGATTTGCTAAAATAGCAATTCCCACCCGAACTTTAAGTTCTGAAAAAACGTTAAAATACACTAAAAGCCCTGAATCTACCCATCTGGCACACAACGTTGTTTCAACGTTCATTTAACGTTATATGGACGCTGTGAACGTTATTTAAACGTTGAAACAACGTTGTTTGCCAGCTGGCTAAGATCGTTCTCAAGTGTCTTATACCAATTTTGAAAATCATACATGAGCTCCTATCGATTTAAGCAATTCTTATACAAACACCAAGTTTTGTTCTTATGATGTTACAGAACAAACGCGACGAGAAGAAAGATAAGACGATCAAAAAGCAGAAACAAAAACTGAAAACTCTACAACAAACCACACAAAACTTGGAGGGCACAGTTGAAGGGCTACAACAGGAAATCAAAATGATGAAGAAGAAGACATCATTCAAGAAGAAATTGAAAAGATTCTTCACCTTTAAATGCAGGCACCCTCCTGCAACAGACTAAGACGGATATGGGTGCCATTAAGGCACTAAGGCACCCTCCCCCAGAAGACTGATACGACAACTGGTGCCAGTAACATATCCTCCCCCGCAGACTGAGAAGACAATGGGTGCCAGAAATAGAGTCGGAAATAGGTGCCAGTAACTTACCCTCCCCCAGCACACTGAGACGACAATGGGTGCCAGAAAGGTACCCTTCCCCCGCAGATTGAGTCGGAAATAGTTGCCAGTAACTTACCCTCCCCCAGCACACTGAGACGACAATGGGTGCCAGTAAGGTACTCTTCCCCGCAGACTGAGCCGGAAATAGGTGCCAGTAACTTACCCTCCTCCAGCAGACTGAGAAGATAATGGGTGCCAGAAAGGTACCCTTCCCCGCAGTCTGAGACGACAATGGGTGCCAGTAAGGTACTCTTCCCCGCAGACTGAGTCGGAAATAGGTGCCAGTAACTTACCCTCCCCCAGCAGACTGAGAAGACAATAGGTGCCAGAAAGGTACCCTTCCCCCGCAGACTGAGACGACAATGGGTGACATTAAGGTTGACTTTTCTCTGCAGAATGAGAAGACAATAGATTCCAATAAAAAATAAGACAAAATTAGGTGACAGTAAGCTCCCCTCAGACTAAAACCGCATTTCTATTCCACAGTTCAGATAAAAATAATGATGTCATGCTATTTGTTCGAGATGACTTTATCTTTCTAATTCAACCAATTAAAAAAGCTTCGTTTTTTTTCAAGCGAAATAGAATTGGGTCTATCTTTCTTATGAAGACAGTCTGACCACGTTAGCACGGGCCAGCTAACTGGGTCAGCCGACTTTAGTATAAACAGACCCTTATCCGACCGCTTTCTTAGTTTCAATTCTTAAAGGAGGTCTTCTCAGTCCGACTCAGTGAAAATACATAGGGAGGTGTAGAATATGTGGGTAAGCATCCGTCAGTCTTTAATTTTTGTCCTCGTCTTTCAGTAGGTGTCATTCTTAAGGTTGACCATTGTATATCCGATAATTATTACCCTGTTTTTATATCTAAGAAGCTTTGGTATCAGAAGAATACCCTTATTGTTTATATTTGTTAATTAATAATGCTTTATTTTTTTCTGAAATAAAAATTGCAAAAAATAAAAACTACTAAAAACTTTGATGTTATTTTATCCCTCCTTTATTAATCTTCTATAAAACTTAGCGATTACTTCAACAAAATAAAACAGAAATTTTTACTTCGAATTTCAAATATTTTCAATTTTGTAGTATGTTGGACCCTCTGACCATACCCCATCTCATTTTCTTTACCGAAACGATATTCGAAAAAATCTAAAAGACATTTACATAAAGGAGTGGAACCTCATGCGGCCATAGGGATGTATCTTAAGGCCGCTACCCACTCAGCATCTTATGGTCGGCGAACAAGGCACACGGCTTAATTTATGTAATTCATGCAATAATTAAGTCTTAAAAGGCGGCTGTGCGGCTTCCCTATTGTTCTTTTTTAATTAGCCAATCAGAAGAGACATTTAACTCTCTTGTACCGTGTGCAAAAAAATATATCAACAATAGAAAAAAGATGTGCAGCATATCTCCCCTTTATTTTGTATCAGTGGAATGAAAAAAGCGTTCAGCGACCAAAGCGCCCCAGCCGTGCGCCTTGTTCGCCGACCATAAAATGCTGAGTGGGTAGCGGCCCTTCAGGGCCCTTAGGTATCCCGAGAAACATTTGAAAAAAGTCACAATGTCTATTGATATTACTGCGTGGAAAAATAGCCATGACGGCTAGTATAAGCTAACGATCCCTGTACGTATTTGGTTTATGTATGGAGGAAATATAGTGTGCTAGTGGGTCAAGTGATTCAAATTTGAACCGTCAAAAAAAGAAGACGTTACAAAGCAAAACGTTATCATAATAGTTTACGCTCAACTATTTTTATCGGAACCGAACTGTTCCACTTTCCCTCTCAAAAATCACCACCAAAGAGATGCTAAACCGTAACGGTCTAAACATAGTCTCAAAGTTCAACAACACTTACCTCATTAGGTCTTTGTCGAATAAGGCCCTGTTTAGACCACTCTGTTTTTGTTTGGAAGAGACGATCTTGATATAATGAATTCTACAATCGATACCATCGTCTGCAAGTAAAATAAGAGGAAATAAGCAGTAGAGAAAACGTATTATTTTTTTGCAACCAGTAAATTTTGGGATAGCCGAAACTCTTTTGTGATTTCCAGGTGATAATATTCCTTGTTTTTTTTTCACACAAAGAAAGAAGGGTCAATGAATCTCCAGAAACTCTACCATAAGTGAATTAAAGTTCATCCTCTATTTCAGCTAATTTCCCTCATTTTCCTAGGGATTTTGTCCGAAATTCGGATTTTGAATATTTAGTGAGAATTTACTTTCACGAGAAGGGCGGAAATAATCCAGGCGCGTTTTGAAGATTCTGGGTCTGGGAAAATTTTGGAACGGAAAAATCTCTCGAGCAAAATGACTTCACAGTATAAAACCAGACAACTTCTTACCTTTTTGGTATGTCGATTCGTCTAACTTTTAATCAAACAATGAGAAATAATGAGTTATGACCTAAACCTTAACCCTTTAAGTGCCCCGGACAAGTTTTTTAAAGAAAATTGCTAGTTCAAACTTTAAAGGCTTATATCTCCGGATCTAGAAAGAGTTAGAAGCTCGTTTATAGTCCGTTGGATAGCTGCACGGACCTGCCTGAATGATAGAAAGGTGCCCAGTGGGGAAGCATTAGTTCCCTGGAGGACAGAATCAAGTAAATCAGGGCCAAATTTGGAGGTTCTTGGCTTACTCGTTGACCAAAAATGGTCAAAATCTTTGAAAAGTGGATTTTGTCAAATTTTTGCATTTTTTTGACTTTTTAGCTTAAAATCTCGCTGAAAAGACTCACTTTTGATTTTTGTTGCTTGACCATGAAGCCCAATTCAATTCCTACGAGTTAGACCAAAAATGACGATTTCTAACTCAAACTTGGCATTACAGGAGGGCTTCGCCCTCCCACATAGCCCTAGGCTGTAAGCATGGAGATGCATGGGGATGCGTATCGTCTAAAATATTTCTGTCCCAACTTACCCCCGTCTTTTCTTTTTTCTTTTTTGATTATGCGTCATAGCAATACAATGACTTCTTTTTTTCTTTGTTCAATGAATGAAAATTGATAATTATGAAAACAACAGCACAATGGCTTCATTTTTTTCTTTCTTTGATCTGATGTGACGAAATTATGTAAATTTATGCAAATTTTGGTTACCCCAAATTTGAGGTAACTCTCGGACGAGAATTTCATACACGATACGTATCCCCTATAACAAAATAAATTCTGGGGATGTGCGCAGCCTAACATAGCCCATGTCTGATATATACGACATTGGCACTTAAAGGGTTAAATAAAGCCTATTGTTAATAACAAAATGAGCAATCTTTTGTCATGTACCTTTACATTCTTTGATACGTATTTCGACAGTGGGATAAAATTCGGGAGCATTTTCCATGATCAATACATCACCAGTTTGCGAAGTACTAAGAAGTTAAAATATAGATAATTAGCAAAATAATCCTTTCATAATAATAAGCATAGGCAGGCATAGGCTATAGCTGGATGTTTGAAAGCTTAAGAAAACATATTGGTAAAGGGGCAGACATTTGCTTACGAAAAAGCTTGAAACATCAATCTATTTTGTGGAGCAGTGTGGAGTGCTAAAAAGTTTATATTATAGATCATTACTAAAGCAATACAACAGTTGGTTACATGCGAATATAGCCTATAATGGAGCCATTCCCGACAACCACTATAACAACAAGCGATTATATCTTTTACGTAAGCTATGAAAGATGAGGTACTGACAATTCTCAGTCTAAGATGGCGACTAATTAAAATGTCTTCTGAGAGTTTGATTATAATTATTTTAAAGTAAAAGGACGACCCTACCAACACACCGGACTTGCAAAGTCACCGGACACGCGGAGTCTGATGTCGGATGAGGATACTTTTTAACACCGGACAATCTGAACACTGGAATCGAGTCCGGTACACCTGGGTCGCATTATTTTTGAAACACACGTGTCCGGTGTCCAGAAGTTCGAAAAAAAACACTGGACAAAAGATTTCCGATGTGGCTGAGGGATACTTTTTGGCACCGGACAAAACACTGGAACGTCCGGTGCGTCGACATGCCGTGTAAAAGGAAGGGTTATGCATATCATAAATGGTTCTGGTAATGCAAAGTTGTCATCAGAGAGAATACCAAACTATTTTTGGGGGGCCACACCAAATCTTGCTATTGGAATAACCAGTAGCAGAATGGAAAGTAGCGTGTAAATGTAGCCTTATATGTAGATGAAGATTCTTACCAGTCGATTCTAGTTTCGTTCAACATTTTGGTTTGTCCGTTCTCAGTAGTGCCGTGTACTAAGATTCGACTTGGCATGTAATTGTCATCCGTCTGGTCTACACCTATTATCAGCTTCCTGTAAATTCATAGATGAAGAATGTTATTACCATTACTACACTGCATGAATTAAAGGTTTTTTTTAAATAAGAGTGATATCGTTTGCTTACTCATCAATTTTTATTCATAAGCTTTTTCACATTGGATTGACAAGTATGTGGAGCAAGATTGGTCAGAAAGAGGAAAAGAAGAACACTTTTTGTTTATATCAATAGGAAGACACTGTCCTGATATGAAATATATGTCTGGTATGAAACGTCGGGCGAAAACTTTGTCCGCGGGCGAAAAATAGTCGGCGGGGCTCAATGTCGTAAACACGGCCTCTATTTTCCGCCGCGTAACATATTACGTTTTATAATATACAACTATGTTATATCATAACATCATAATAATATATTACACGGTCGATAGCATCGTCTATTTTGGCTGTTGAGCCCACGATAACAATCGAAAGACTGTCTTCAAAGCCTTAGGTTACTGCACTATCCAATTGAAATATCGACTCTATTCTTTGTCACAGAAAGTCATGTAATATCTTTTTCAACCAATATGGTTTAATAATTTCGAGGGTGAAACAAACACTATGGTTTAACTCACTAAAAGATTATGTTTACTAAAAACACATAATTAATCTTTAGTGTTCTGTTGTATCCTAGTTCTGACGTCATGTCGTGGCGAAGAATCAAATCTAAGCGAACTCGAAACTGACGCACCGCTCAAAATATTTTTTTTCATCTGCTGGAGCTTCTTTGTTTTAAAGAAATGTTTGTCTCATCGGACAAAATATTCTAAACACGCAAAACCGACCGAAAGTTCGATCTTTATGCTGCTAGCTAGTGCGACCGAAGTCCACCTTTCCAAAAGAAAATGTTTAACAACTGAAGCCAAAAACTAGCGAAAACTAGCGAAAATAATCCAAAAACTAAATACACTCACTGTATAATAACACCAGCCATGATTTGCAATCGAATGTAATGTCGTCCAAGGCTGCCATCAGATTCCCAAAACGTATCAGCATCACCGTCCAACAGGTTAGACGCAAATTCTTGTTCCTATGTAGTAAAAGGTAAGTGTACAACAAATTATGTTAAATTGCTCAGGGTCTAAGATCCTTGATTTGGCTTATATACCTTCCCCTTCCCTCTAAGGATTTGGGTGATCAAACGTCTTATTTAGGCCCAGCCAACTTCTAGAATGCTTTAGAGAAAGGTTTGGTTGCAAAAATATATATTTTTAACGCAAATTTTTCGAAATGTCCATACCCGTTCCTCGTAACCAGTATGGACCAGGAATTAAAATGATAATTTGAATGCTTTTAGAGTGATTTTTAGGTGATCCTCTAGCTAAAAGAATACTTTAAAAAAGGGGTTGGTTGCAAAAAAAAATTTTCGAAATGTTTCCATTCTTGTAACAAATATGGGTCGGTATTTGGTATTTGAATTTTAGAATACAAATTTTGTTAATCATGCAGAATTTTGAGACGGTAAAAGCCTCTTTAAATATAGTTCAGCGAGAAGAAAATCGATCTGAGATGCTTCGTTTGCAGGGGAGTTTGATTTATCATTAGCTGTTGAGAAACTTACCGATGGATTGAGCTGCCTCAAAAAGCTATTAGTGTGTAGTTCTGATTGGCGAAAACATTATTTTATCATACTATCAAAACAGTCGATGCTCGACTAAATTCGACTTTAATAAAAGGGGAATTAGATTTTCATCAAATAAAGATAGAATTTTATATTATGGTAGAGCGTCATTTAAGATGTTGACGGTGACTTTCAATATCGAAAAATGAAGCGTATCCAATATAAGAACGTCGAAATATAAGATGTCAGCTGAATTCAGTTTTTACCGTAGAGACAGTTACTTGTTCGATGTATTTACTTGCGCCGCCCATTGTTTGACCATGTGTTTTGCAATTATCCACTAAAAATCGAACTAATTCCTCGTCTGTTTCCATAGACCTAAGAAATGGAAGAAATTTGACAAATTTTTATCTCAGCTGGAAGGATTTTCATCCAAACACGGAATGCAACGAAACTAGTCTTATTTAGCCAAGGTTTTTTTTCGAAAAATTTCGTCACCTAGAGGCATTTTCGTCACTTTCCCGCGACCAAAATTTCAAATTCGTCACTTCCCCCAAATAAACTAACTGTCCGAAAGAAATTGTTTCCTTCACTAGCTCGAAAATGGATCTTGTAATTCGACGTTTAAAGCACAAATTTCGGTAAATAAAGGTGTAAAAAAATTAGATTTGAAATTTGGTTGCGGTATAAAACTTCGGGAAAATCTTTTGGTCGGGGATAAAAAAATCGGGTGCAAGTTTTGGTCGGGTGATAAAATATCGGGGAAATATTTCGTCGGGGTAAAACTTCGTCATCCCTTTAAAATTTTCGTCACTTTCCCCCGACATTTTTTTCCCCGATAAGGTACTTCAATGAGGCGGAAGAACTTTTAACACTGCACCTAATCATCTTGACAGCAAATTTCCTACTACGCTAGGAAAAATATCCTATCGAGAAAGGAAGTCTAAACTACGAACTATTTCGAAATGTTATACCATACCAATTGGGTGGAGGTGTTGACAATTTAGAGATAGCATCCATATCAGCATTGGAGGGTAGTTGTGAGGGAATAATGCGCAACATGTAATTGCTCTCGACTACATTCATCCATCTATGGGGTGAAGAAATGAAATAAATAAAACTTAATAAAACCACTTCAGTACTCTTGTGTGCTTAATTGTAGGGGGGAGGTCATTTTGCAATTTTTGGAAAAAAAATCACCCCCATATCACTTTATAATGACCCCCCCCCCATTTTTATGACCTTTATGCTATGAAGTGCCAAAATTGGCCAAAGACCTTCATTTCCCTAGAGATTTTTAGCAAAATCAGGTCAATAGCACTTAATTATGTTTATTTTTATCTGGAGTCCCACCCCCCTACAATTAAGCACACAAGAGCAAGCGGGATGGTCTTGAAAGCCTGGAAAACATAAAGGGAAAGTGCCATTGCGAAGTTTCATCAAAAATCCAGAGTTCGTTCTTAAAAATTGGAAAAGATCAAGGGGATGTTTCTATAAAGCTTTCGACGAAGAACTAAAGGTTCTTCGTCACAAAAATCCAGGGAGGGTTTCTCTGGCATTTTGGCAAAAGTCCAGAGGGGTTGACCTTTCACAAATAACCTCCTCTACAAAGGGTAAAATGTTTGATTTGTCCCTCTTTCTACCACGATTTTTAAATCATCTTACTTATAAACTGGCTTGCTCTTCTTATCATCGTCCTGTTTGCTTTTAATCAAAGCACTCGTCCATCCGTCAAAAATATCATCTTTGGACTGGCTTTGTTTATTTGCACCATCACTGAGTTCATGTTTCGGCACCAGCAGCGGTACATTTTCTGAGCGTGGATTATCTCTGGCATGCCAAAGGATCCAAGCTCCTTCGATGACATGAGTAGCTTTGATATCTGCATTCACTTCTACATGCTTGAAGCTATCCTATAAACATATTGACATTCAGACGAGTTACACATTTTTCATAAGTAACCGAGTTGCTGAGGATCCAACCCTGAGAATGGCCAAAAAGAAACCGGCAAAGAAACCAAAAAGAGGAAATTCCGGCATTATTTTTCATTGAAATGTGTACTGATGGTATATGAATACCGGACATAAACAGAGATAAAAAGCCGAAATCTTTGAAGTTGCTAACCATTTTTGGCTCAAAACCCATAAGCAACTTTTTACTTAAAATCTGCAAAATCTTTATAGAAACTTCATCCCAGAGCAAAAAATTGGAGTTGCTTATAAAAAAATGTGTAGTTAAAATCAAGAATACGAACAAAAGTGACAACAAACAAAAGCAACTGATAATTATATGCTTTGTACTTTATAGTTCTGGTTTAGACTGCCCACTTTTCTAAGCTAAGATTTTATTTTAACTGTCAACTTTCTATGCAGTTTTTTATACCGACTCTCTTCAAAAATTAGAATAGACAGGACAGAAAGTCAGCCGTCTAAACTAGAGCTTACTTACTCGTGTTCAAGGTCATTAAACTCTTGGCTAGTCATAGTTATGTAATAAAGAAAGTGTGCGAGTTGTATTACCTTGGTTAGCTCGATCCAGTCTCCCATATCGTCAGCATATTCGTCACCTGTGACAACCAAACTGAATGTTTTGAATTCAGTTTCTGGAACAGTGATTTTACCAAACACAAAGCCATCTCGTTTCATTGGAGCATTCCAGACTTTGAAGGAGAGAGAGGTGTGCTTGTTACTTCCTGTTGTAGAGTCATTTGACACAACTATAATATAAGAAAGAAATGATAATGGTCTTATTTTTTTAACATTTTTACCATCGAGCAGCTGAAAAATAGAAAATAGATGTTGTTTTCGGTGCTTAATTAAGACACTAATCTAGCTTTGGCTTAGAAAATTGGAAGTTAAAATAAGATAAAAAATTGGCTTCAAAAGCGCGGAGGGAACTAGACAAGGAATCAATTCAAGATGGCTATACCATATTCAACTTCATGAGGAACAAAACAAAGTTCTTTCGGTAAGGGCTTATTTGTTTTGATATTCTTGACTGTGTCCAGTACACATCTGATGCAAGCCAGTCTCTTCCTCGCCTTGTTTGGACTCATAGCTTTTAATTTGTATTTTATTCAATTTTTATTACATGTTTTTTTTTGTATTTGGGTCTAAAATAAATAAAAGTATATTTTATATAAGATTTTAAATAGAATCTGATATCATTTCGGAGTTTATTTGTTGGATCACAAAGACAATTATAAGTCAGGAAAAAGGCAGAATCTTAAAGTCACAGGGATAAACCCAATAGAGAAAATCACTAATATAATAGCACACCGCTATGCAAAGGTCATAATTATTACTTTTAACATTTGACCGAAATTCAATCACACAATCCTTTTCATCTTGATTCGTTATTACTTTAATTTGTATTGTCAATAAGTGTAATTGACTTGCAAAAGCAATTAATGCAAAGGATGATGGGATTAAAACTCGGACAAACAGTAAATTTGATGTCTATTTTTAGAATATGTATGCTATACAGTAAGTAAGTCTGCGACCGCAGTCGGAGGCGACTCGAAGGCTCCTCTTTCGATAGCTATCTACCCGAAGGTAGGGGAGGGCGCCACTCTTTCTCCCTGGATTTCTCCACTTACCCTTGATCCTTCTCTTAGTTGCTGAGCATCAAGCAGAGAGGCATCAAGTACCATTTTTGGAATCTTTGGTATGACCCGGCTGGGGGTTGAACCCACAACCTTGCGAACTGTAGCCGAATGCTCTACCACTGTACTACGGTTGCTGTACAGATACAGCGAGCCTTAATTTGCTTTCCAAAGGAAGAAAATAATAATGATACAACATCCGATCTTCTTTTTTAATGGAAATATCATGCCTAGCAAAAATTACAAAAAATTGTTATAGGTATTCTACAAAAGCCTAACAACAACATAATATTGGTTGACGAGATCCATCAAAGATGCTTTAAAATGGTTCATTAAAAGGGTACAAAAAGTGGTGAGCATCCCTTTCCTTGACAGTGCCATCGTCAAGCTGAAAATCAAAATAATATCATGTCAAAGAGCTTGGAAATTTGAAAAAAAATGATAAGAGAATAAGCAAGAATAAGCTTTCAAATAGCTTAGGTATGAAATTAAGACAAAGAAGAGGTTGAAATTTTGAATTGTAATAAGTACCAAACAGTGACTGATTGTATGGGCAAAGTTTATTCAGTTACTCTACTTTAAGATGTGAAGCTTACAGTAATTTTAGGTAGACATGCACGCCAACCATTGTGGAAAGAGTCAACAGTTTTCATATCATCTCTTGTCAGTTCAAAGTCAAAAATCTAAAAACAAAAAAAGTGTAGTAAAAAAGGTTGAAATTGACAGTCTCATGAAAAAAGTATAGTTTAAGAAGAGGAGAGGTTATCTTAAGAAATTGGTATTTGCATTATCATTGTCATTAAGCAAATTTAACCTGAAATTATTAGCAAGCATTTCTCAGAAGAGAAATATAATTATACAACTTTTCATGAATCTGCCCTAATATTCGGTCCTATAATGTTAACTGGTAATAGGCATGGCTAGCACTCTCTTCTCCCCTTGGCAAGACTATCTTCACAAGAAAGAGGACAGTCCAGAAACACTTACATCACAGTTTTGTTTAATTCTGTCTGGGTTAACACTCTTTGGAAGGACTGAAAGACCACGTTGTATCTGCCATTTGATACACACTTGAGCTGGAGTTTTATTGTATTTTTTTCCCACTTCAATGAGTTTTGGATCTTCCAGGAGTAACGGTTCACCTGGTTTAGCCCATGGTCTGTCGGGTGATCCAAGAGGACTGTAGGAGCAGACTGAAAAAAAAGTGATTCGAGTGGAATATTATTTACATTACTTATTGTGACAAAATTTTTAAAATTGTACAATTTATCGATAAAGACTGGAAAAGAACCTCAAAGGTTGGTTGGGGCAGCCATACAATATTTAATCACCAGATGATTGAGTAAAACTGAAAATTTGCAATTTGCAATTCTCAATTCTCAATTTACTAACAAAGGTTGTTGTTAAAAAAGGGAGGGTAAAAAACACAGAATTCATTAGTCTCCTGGCGAATATCTAACTATAATTGAATTCTGACAAACTTACAGACAATATTCAGTTTACGACAATGGTCAATTAATTGTTCTTGATTTAAATATGGATGACATTCACATTGCAGTGCAGCAGGTTTGATGCGAGATTCATCATAAACTTGTGTGACTTGTTTACTGTTGAAGTTAGATAGACCTGAAAAATGTTTAGGTGGCATTGATAATTACATTTCAAAATACACAGTTAGAGAAATTTGAGTTTCAGTGAAAGGTTTATGAGGCTTTGTCAACTGAAAGGGGAAAACTTGCTTGAGTTAAAGACAATTGAGTTAAAAATTCTGGTTAAGGAGACTCTACTATATAACAAACTAAAATATTCTGAAAATACTTGAATTATCAAAGGGAAAATAAATTTTGTATAGCAACAACAGAAAATGTGTAATTTCCATGGATATTGCTGTTTGCTTACCAATAGATTTCACCAAGCCATCATCAACACATTTTTCCAATTCAGGCCATGTTTCCGTGTAATGAGTTTCTGCATACTTCAATGTTCCATCTGCGTTTTTGGGGAAATTATCTTCACCACTTTGAAGTCCAATGGGCCAATGAATCAAGTATAAATCTAAGTATTCTAATTGTAAATCCTCCAAGGTTTTCTTCAATGCAGGTCTAACGTCTTCAGCAGCGTGTTTCGTATTCCATAATTTTGATGTGATGAACAATTCCCTACGGTCAAGTCCCTGTTTTGAAATTAAAAGCAGGCCATGAAACAACAGTTGGGCATCAGATATTATCCAACCTAAATTTCTCCTTGTTTAATTAACACAAAGATCATTATTTTCAAGAAAAATTTCATCAGATCACACTTGAAATAGTCATTTTGGGCTATGCAAAGGCCAAATTTAAAAGACCATCAACATTGGGTAGTAAAAGAGAACGTTTGAAAGAAAGTTACAATATCATGTCAGGTTCCAGATCTTGTTAATAGGAAACATTTTTAGAAATTGTATCACAAATTTGAAAATGAATAATGTATGGAATCAGAATTAGTTATAGGGGAGAGTTATTATGTACTACTTAGGCCAGGGACTAGAAAAATAGACCAAATTTCATCTCCGAAAATACAATATTTTGAGACATTGATTCACTATAATATATATAGTCAAGAAGTATAAAACCTTCAGCTACTTAAAATGGAAACAATAAAGGCAAAACTCATAAAACAAAAAGACAATATAAATACAACAAAAATCTAGAATGAACATTCACAGAAAATCAATCAGGTTGGAATTGAAAAGGAAAAACCATCATTCAAAAAAATTTTCAAGAAAACACATTATCTGTTCCTCAGTTTTCGACCTACACAGGATTTCGGCCATTTGTGAAAATATCCTCCTATATGATGGAAATAGGGTTGTGTAGGTAGGCCAAGCAGTGTTAGCTAGACACCACCACAGATAAAAAGATGTAAAAAGATGTGTTTAGTGAAAGTATGAAACGCGCGCAAATATAAAATAAACTAAAACTTAAACTCCACGGAACCAGCCGCCGAAAACTAAAATAACAATGAAAAAAGAAGTGTACTTTCTACTAGACAAAGTTGCCACACCTTTGACACGTTTCTGCCACAACGTTGTAGAAAGCATACTAGATGGGAAGGAACTGGGATTGGATCGCCACTATCCAACCCTGTGGCTCTCACACACATTTTACAGTTCAAAGAAGAAGATGGAAAGAGTGGGAAATGAATGAGAATTTAAAAAAAAGTCGGACTAGAACCCGGTTTGAAGCCCCGTACACCCGTGACCGCTCACCGCAAAAGCTGGCGAACGACTGAATCTTGAGAAAGTTGAAATCTTGCAAATTCTGAAATATGACGGACAATCACCCTACGAAGACTGCAATCTAGTTTTGCGTTATCAGCACCCTGACGGCGCATTCTTTCAATGAAAACTTTAGCCATAACTTTCAGGTCCTCGAAAAGTAACGTTGATCGAGCAATCCTGAGAAGTTCACCAACAAACGAAGAATAAAAAATGGATTCAGGCATGTTGCTATCTTTATGTGGCATTCGAACTATAGAAAAAGGAAAAGCGTCGCGCTTATCAAACAACTTGTAAATAAAAATCCCGTCGTTGATGGAAATATCTAGGTTTAAAAAAGAAGCATGAGATCCAGAATGTTCAATTTTGAGTTCAAGTTCATTTGGATAGATTTCTCCATACACAGATTGAAACAAGTTCCCATCATTGATAGCACACAAATCGTCAATGAATCTCTTTGTTGAATGAAAATGGTGAGCTTTAACCTTATCTTCCTCGATGAGCTTACTCGTGTACCGTTGTTCATATTGGTAGAGGAAGAGATTAGCCCAAAACGGTGCTGGATCAATTCCCATGGGAATTCCTATCACCTGACACATAATAATGTCACCTGCCTTGAAAAAACAATTTTTAATAAGATGCTTCAACGAATTTTGAGTAAAGGACACAGAAGATTTGGGTTTTGTCTTTGACCAGTATGCTTTATCATTTTTTGAAATAGCGATGTATTTGCAATTGCCAGTATCAAAAACAAAATCAATGACTTCTGAAAGTTCTTTAATCAGCTTGTCATGAGGAATCTTTGTGTACAATGTACTAAAATCAAAGGTCGAAATTGATTTAGCATTCTTCTTTTTATTGATTCGGTTAAGAGACTCTAAAACCGGCTCACAATTTTGAAGTACCCAAAACTTGTTGTAATGACTCAAAAACTTGGCTTTAGTATGAAAATTTTCAACTTGACGGTAGATCAGTTTAAAAACAAGACTAACTGATTTGGAAATTTCTTTGGTTGAACAATGTTTAGAAGCAATGATAAATCGTTTACCTGTTGGATTCTTGTGTTTCTTTGGAGTCCAATAGATACTAGGAAGATCCAAGTCCTTCTCAGAAACAGCAAGATGAAGGCGTTTAGAAAAACCAACATTTTCATTTACAATTTCTGCCTTACCCCGATCAATCCTAACGTATGTTTCATTTCCTGTACCCAATATCCCAATCTCCTTCAAAATCACTTCAATATAAAAACGTTTACAAATAAATGCAACGTTATTAGCAGCTTTATCAATGGGAACAATAACAAAATTTGTGTGAAGTTCATTTAAATAGTCAATGACATCTTTTTTCTACTTGGTCTTCTTTTTGAGGGATGAGATCTTAGCATCAACCTGGTTTAATACTTCATCTTTCCAAGGAAGAAAATTTTCATTTGCCATTAATTTTGGCTGAAGTTTTATTCACAAAACTATCCAAACCACCAGAAATAACATCTCTACATTTATTCCAACTGATATTTCAAGGTTCGCGATAATTTGGTCCTTTAGATATCAATTTTCGCAAATGATTATTTTTAATGAAACTTAGATCCCCGGTCATGACATGACCATGGTGTTGATCAATAAAAGAAAGTTTTATGACAATCACATGATGTAAGGTTGGTGCCAAAAGTTTCTAGGTCTGTTGTATTGATGGAATCAACAGTTTCTTTATAATTAAAGATTTTATTTCTGATCGTAGGAGTTAGAGAATAAACAATTGATGGTGGATCTTCTTGAAGTTTTTCAGGGAGTTTTGAATTCACACAAGGTTTGCGAAGAATGTTTTTGAGCTGAATAAACTCAAGACCTTTATTGTGGAAATAAATAGGAAGGATATTGGAAGGACATTTTTTAACATTAGGTTTATCAAATTTCATCGTCTTCGCAAGAAATGTATCTATCAATAATTCATACCATCTTTTCAAATGGCTTTGATCGCAAGAAAAAAGTAAAGTGCAAGCTTCTTCAGCAAGTTTCCGAAGATTCGACTGTCGAAGCCTATCAAACAAAGTGCGACATTTATTTATTGTATAACCACACTAATTTCTCCTGTTTTTATAAATTTCTGCAAAAAATGAAATTTCTAATACTTACACCATCAATCTTCTTTTTCAATGCTTCTCCGACTTCTTTTTCATTGCCGTAAATTGCGGCACAATCAATGTGACGATAACCTGAATCTATGGCAGCTTCAACTGCAGCTCCCACTTCTCCTGGTTTGCTTTTCCATGTTCCCAGACCCAAAGCTGGGATTTTCTCTCCATTGTAAAGAGGAACAACTGTTGAGCCTATCGGAGATGCCATGTCTTTTTATTTCATGAATTGTAAAAAGATATATTGTTATAATTTGTACATGAAAGCAACTCAAAAGAGATTACCTTGTCAGCACATTTTTTCATTTTTTCTGGCAATTATTCTGTTGTTCGGTGATACTTGGTAAAACAATAGATTTAAACAAGCAACATGCTGAATGTACCTACCTGAAGATTGATGTAATAAAAGACAATTGAAAAATGACAACAATAGTATGAAAATGCAGAATAATACAAGAACAACTCGAGAAATTCAAGAAATCCAGCGATTCTTAGCTGTTCTGGCGATTTTTAGAAAGTTCCTGTACCAAAACCAGTTTCATTGAAAATTGAACCATGCTTAATCCTGGACATTCTTATAAATAATGTTTTTGTTTGCAAAAAACAAAGACATAAAACGAAAAAATCCAATGAAAATCTGCAAAAACGGCAATTTGCGGCATTTTCGGCCGGAAAAATATTTTTCTCAAAAAATTGAACTCGGTCATGTTTTGAGCATTGCAAATACGCATCTTTCTGCAAAAAATCAGAAAAAACTATGGATGAACATTCAAAAAAATGTCCAAAAAACGGTTTTTCCAGCATATACCGGCATTTTTAGCCGGAACAAAATGTTTTTCAAAAATCGGCTCCGTCACATTTTAGGTATTGTCATTTTGCATCATTGTGCAAAATTTCATAAAAAAATATAAAGTAGAGCTTGTGAAATTCAAGAAATACTGTCTTTCCAGCAAAAATAGGTTGTTCCGGCGGTTTTTAAATAGTTCCGGCTTTAAAAATCAATTTTATTGAAAATTGAAACATGCTTGATGGTGGGCATTGCTATTAATAATGTTTTTGAATGAAAAACAACCAATTATAAGGAAAAAGTCCGATGAAAATCTAGAAAAACGTCGATTTCCAGCATATTCTCAAAAATTGGACTCGGCCATGTTTTGGGCATTGTTAATACGCATCTTTGAGCAAAAAATCAGAAAAAACTAATGATAATATGTGACTCCCCAAGTGATTTGGAATACAGAAAAGACCGATTGTCCCAAATTTTTTAAAGGTCTTCTCGAGACCGCTCTTTTAGCGGCCCTTTCTTGAGCAAGAGACTTCCAAGCGGCGTCTGGAGCGGTTGAAAGTTCGATTCTAAAAAACTCAATCTTCGAAAGTACGATCTTTTTCAAAAATAGAATTGAGGAGACATTAAAGTTTAGCATTTTAAAATATTTTCGATATGAACCTGATGTATGATTAAAATATGTTAAAAAGGTGCATCGATAGTAAAATTATCGATAGCTTGATTTATTTTATTGATAACTGCAGATTCTTCATCGATAAGCTGGCTTGTATCGATAAGAAAGTTCAATGAGAAAGGACAATAAAGGCTTTTTCGATGAAATTGGTCACAAAACCTTTGTAATAGTTACAAAGAAAGCGAGTTGATAAAACTAAGCATTTAAGAGACGCTCGTGACAATTACAAAGAAAGCGATTTGATAAAACTAAGCATGCGAGATGCTTGTAAAAGAAATGTAGAAAACGACATTTGACATTTGGGTAAAGGCCACATTTTTGGTACACCTGTCTCTTCCGTTACACTTTTGACTTTTACTGCTCATATCTTGAAAACTAGCATTAAACTTGCAAAACTTCCAATTGATTATTGATCTGGGGTAGAAAGTGCCCTTACAATCAGAGTTTGGCCAGCAATAGGACAGTCTTTCCTCTTAGACCTTCCCAGACCCTGCAGAAGTCTAAATTTCACATTTTTCTACGAAAAATGCAAAAAAAATAAGATTCAAAATTGTTTTTTCTTCAACTGGGATAAAATATTCACTTTCAATTTTTTTTCAGTCCCCTGATATTGATAGGAGCAAGTTTTCACAATATTTTGAGTAAATACTTTTTTCACTACACTGTTGCTCAGGTTTTGCATTTTTCAAAAAAGCATGTTTTGCGACTATGATCTTGTCCCTTCCGCTACGCAAATTCATTTTCAAGAAAATCTTTGTCAAATAGCTATAGTTTATGTTAAATTCTCACAAGTTACCATTGGGATTACTCCAAATCCAATTTGCAAACCATTATCCTCTATTTTTGACATGTTTTTTCATTGACAGTCCTTCCCATTGGAAATGTGCCTTGGTTTTGTCCCTTCCGTTACGCAAACATTAAATTGAACAGCATCTCAAGTCTTCGACTTAAAAACTTTTCCTTTTGGTTGACTACTACCCTCATTAGACTTCTTACTTGCAGGTACATTTAAACTTTATGTTAACAATGTGGTGGGAGTTATCTCCTTGGAAAATTTGATGTCCCTTCCGTTATGGATGTCCCTTCCGTTATGGATGTCCCTTCCGTTACGCCTTTTTTAAAAGGGAGTGTTACAGGGACTTGGATGTTCATTATAGTGTTTCTTTCTTCAAAGCCAAGATATCTGAAGTTATTGCATTGTTGAAAGACCTATTGTAGACTGTTCTCACATTTGCTACACTACAATGACTTCTTTTTATCTCTTAACCCTTAGGCTCCATAGAACGCGTTTTCGCGTCCTGAGACAGCCAAAATACCAATTCCTAAAGCTGGGGTCCCATCTCCCTAGGACTTTATTTAAAGGGAAAGAAACCAAATCTTTTTGAAAGAGTATAAAACTACCTTTCCAATGGTACCAAAACGAGTGTCTGAATCAAAAGCTACAAAATTTTACGCCATTTTGAAATTTCAAATTTCAAAAAAAATCATTGAAATTTTTCAAAATTTTCAAAACTACTGCGCGCTCAAAGGGTTAACCAAAAAATTTTTTGATTTTTTTTTAAGACTCCAAACTGCTCAAAATACCTGAAAATGACAATTAGGAGTTATTCAAAGTTGTTTTGACCATAAAAAATCTTTACCAGGGGTCTCATTAACCCTTAGGCTCCAAAGGACGTGTTTTCGCGTCCTGAAACAGCCAAAATACCAAGTCCCAAAGCTTGGGTCTCAGCTCCCTAGGACTTGATTTAAAGGGGATTAAACCCAATGCTTTTTGAAAGAGTATAGAATTACCTTTCCAATGGTTGGTACCAAAACGAGTGTCTGAGTCAAAAGCTACAAGCTTTTACGCCATTTTGAAGTTGGGATGAGGCTTGGATGGCCCAAAACAGAGCTATTTTCAAATTTTGAAAAGATTTGTCCCTTCCGTTACGCTTATTCTATACCTAATATTTACAATTGTTAGGAGTATTTGTAAGTTTATATAGTTAGTTCTGGTTAGTTCTATCATTTTAGGTTAAAAGATCATATTTGACTATTAAAATTCAAACTACATATCTGTTGAAACAAGTTTTTTCCTAGTAAAGATGTTAATTAAAAATTTGAAAGTTGTCCCTTTCGTTACGCAAATTAGGCTACCCCTCCAAACCGAAAATGTAAATTCATGAAAAACGATTAGGAATTGGTTAAAACACTTTGTAGAAACATTTTAAGAGTAAGTTTAGTCTTATAAGTGTCTCTTTTTTGTAGAAATAACAAGTTTTTAGTTATTGGTTGAAAATGAGACAAAAAACTTAAAAACAACAACTTCAAGGGTCCTACAGTTCTGCAAAAAGGTAATATAGAGGAGCACATACTTGATTATCATCATAGAGGTATATACACATCCAAATAAATAGGTTTTAAGCAATTTTGAGGATGAATTTTTTTTAGCGTAACGGAAGGGACAGGTGTACCAAAAATGTGGCCTTTACCCATTTGTTCACTATTTTTCTGAATTAAATTGCAAAGAAAAACAAGTTGAAAAAAGTGTGCATTAGGAAACTCTAGTGAAATTTATGAACAAAACAACAATGCTTTAGAGAGGCTCTGATATTACAAACAGATCAGTTAAACAAAAGTTGTGGCTAAGAAACAAGGGTGTTCTAAAAAACTCTGTTATCGTACTCATGTAACCTACTATGCCTTATGACACTTTTGTTTGTAAAAACACTACAATGAGTTCTAAGTTGTATCAATAAAGTTTTATCACTAATTTTATATTACGGCAGATTACGGCACTTTTTACTCCGGGTGTTTCCAGAGCTTCTGGAGGGTCCTGGTATAGTCTGTTTATTGCGATGACTCTTTTAAAATTCAAGATCCATCTCCTGAGCCCTGTGGTGTTTTCATCTTACTTAATATAACATACGGCGTAATTGTTTGTCATTGAATTTTTTGTTTGCAACTTGCAAATCGAGGAGGCTCTGAATCGCTTCACAACTTATATACCGGGTGACCCACGAAAAAATATAACAGTTTGGAGAGTAACTGTGTCCAAAAAGAATTTGAATTTTAACTAAATTCTTTTTTCATGGTAAAGAAAAAAGGGAAACTTAAATTTTGATGTATCATTTTTTAATTTTGGAAAAGTAGTTATTGAGATATGGAGGTATAAAGTCAAAAGTCATTATAAAAAACAGTTAAAAAACGTCAAAAAAGACAGTATCAATTAATCAATTAACAAATAAAAAAAGACATTGAGTGAGAAGCACATTTTGATTTCTTTTACCAGAAGGATTCAGAAAAGAATAACAAAGGTTGACAATTCTTTTTGCTACTTTTGGTACTTTTTATTCATTCCAAAAAGACTTATTTTTTTCTTAACGAAACTTTAAGACAAAGAAATATCAAACGGGCCATTCGAGAAAAAAAACATTACTCCCTACAGTTAGTCACACTAGCGTCCCGCCAAAATGCGTATCAAAGATTAATGCTGCGAAAGCGCTATATCTTTTACTTGACTCTCAAGTAAAACAAGCTAGATGCTGAATGGACCTACCTGATGATGAAAGTTAGATAGCAATTGGAGGAGAAAAATGAAAAAAATCAGTCAGAAAATATAGCGTTTAGCGAAAATGCATAACGCAAAAAATTCTTCATTGATTGTTGATGGGGGGAGAGGAAAGGGTTGTAAGGAAAAAAAAATCGAAAGTTCTGGTCGCAAAAATCAGTTTTATTGACAATTGAATCATGCTTGATGGTGAGCATTGTTATCAATATTGTTTTTGTGTGAAAAAAAATTGGAAATATATATAAGGAAAAAATCCAATGAAAATCTGCAAAAACGGCGATTTCCACCAGAAGAAATTTTTCTCAAAAATCGAACTCTGTCATGTTTTGAGCATTGCGAAT